>NC_037669.1:75072459-75131573 GCF_003255815.1 Theropithecus gelada
AAAAAAAAAAAAAAAAAAAAAAAAAAAGAAGCATTCCTTTTAAGGAAAATATAAACAAATATTGCCCTTGGATATTATCCGCATTTAATATTAACTGGACATTCTAGTCAACTGAATAAGACAAGAAAAATAAAATATATCAAAAGTAAAATGGAAGATACAAAGATATTTATTCTCATATGATTTTTAACTTTGCAAATCCAGGAGAATCTGCAAACTAGCAGTAGTTAGAGAGTTCGGTAAATTTTTTGGATAGAGGATCAATATACAAAAACAATAGTGTTCTTGCTTTAACCAATTAGAACACTTAGTAATACCCCATTTAAAAATCTATACAGTCCTTTGGAGCAAACCCAAGAAAAGATATGAACGATCTTTTAAAAAAGAATTCTAAAAGTATTGAAAGATATAAGACAATCCTAAGTGAGAAATCACATTATGAAATAACAAGACTCAATATCATACCCATATCAATCCTCCTCAAATTGATCTATAAATTCAATGTAATACAAATTCAAGATCTGTTTAATAAAAGGGATTGTTAAGTTCCTGTACTTAATAAGGCTGTACCACTTTTACCTCACCTCTTCTTAAAAATCAGCATGGGATGCTCTTTTTTTTTTTTTTTTTTTTTTTTAAAAGGTACAGATAGATTGATACTAAAAAGTAGCCTCTTGTTCTCTTGCTGCCATTGTAATCGTTTCCAAATAACATACAAATATTTAGAAATGATTGTTTCTCAGATCCCCAAATTCATTGTAATTCTCTAGCTGTGTTGAGAAGATTGACTTCAAAGAGAAGAAAAGTAATAGTTTAAAAAATGCGACTATAATTTTTTAAAAATAAAAACATCTTTTTGGATCTATGAGAGAATTCTGCCATAAAAATAATAAGTAGCATTTAGAAAACACTTTCTATGTGTCAGGGAGTGTGCTAAAAGCCTCGTGTATATTTTCTCATTTAGACTTCAAACTAATGTGTCATTATTAATTAGTCTCAATTTATTGGTGAGAAAAGGGAAACGGAAAAATTAGGGAACTAGCAAGGTCACCTAGCACATAACCAACTTGAAGAACAAAGAGTCTAAAAAACAGAGCTGGGTTTTTAAATAGAAAGTGCCACAACCTCTTAAGCATAATTCCCCATATATTGCTTGTGTTAGGAAACAAGATAAGTTGGGGATTAAGAGACTTATATCCTCATCCAAGCTGGATAGCAGTAGCAGTATACTCAGAGGGTTAGTTCTGAGTCCGTCTGTTGATGCACAAAAAATGTATTAAGTGCCTAATAGTCATAGGACACTAATAGAAGTACTGGAAGAACATATATTCCCTACCCTTTAGGAATGGACAGACTTTTAAGGGAGGGAAGGGAGTGTAGTAGTGACTATTGTTTCTCCGGAGCAACATCTATTTAAGTCTTACAGCCTCACTTGTGGCTTTCTTCATGCACAAAATCTCACGTGAGTATCTTATTCTGAATGGTTAATACTTCCTGCTCTTGGCAGTGACAGAACTGAAAATCCCCCCAGACATTTCTCATTAAATATATTAAGCATTCAAGACAAATGCATTGGTAATTCTGCTCAAGGTACATAATTATTACATGGGAATTATTTATGAAGCATGATGTCAGCAGATACAGTTTTGAGTTAGAACTGAGTATGAAAATCTTCAGGTTAGAACACAGTGTTGTATTATTTAGTGCCTTCCATTTTTAGAGGAGAGTGAAAAATGTAGTTATTTAGACTTTTGAAAATGTTGATGTTTTTAAAAATGACTGTGACTATGAATTTTATTCTAGAATTACCCTTTGATATCCAAAAAAGAAACACACATTTGGGTTACTTACTTATCTGTAGACACAGCAAATTATATGATTTCTTCACCCTAGTTAAGTCAATCCTAGTCATGGTACACATCATGCTTTTGTGGGGTGGCTTCTCTCAAATACCTATTATGAGGTTAGCTCATCCTCTGGGCCAAAACTGTTTTATGAACTTCCTCTGAACAAAGTGTTATTTTGCCAAGTCAGTCACAGGCCACTGCTTGGTTGTGTCTCAGGTCAGGAGGTGGCACATTCTTTTATGACCAGGCATAAGGTCATATTCTCATGTCACAGATGCCATATATCATATTCTAGATCAGTGGCCCTCACCCTGGAGTGATTTTTCCCTCCAGCGTGCACTGGGTAATGTCTGGCAACATTTTTAGTTGTTATAATGGGGGTGGAGGTGGGGAGTGCTCCCAGCATCTAGTGGGTGGAGGCCAGGGATGCTGCTAAACATCCTACAGTGCATGGGACAAGCCCCCACAGCAAACACTTATCTGGCCCAAAATGTCAGTAGTGCTGAAGTCAAGAAACACTGCTCTGGAAGGAGAGCATGGCATAGTCAGTTAACATTTATTTTTTCTTTGTTAGTATGTACATGGAATACTAAGAATATTTAATACATTTGAATTTAGGATTCAAGCTACATTGTCCAATGTACTACATAACTTGAACCTATGGCAGGGCAGGTTAGATATGTGAGAAGGGCTTTCCTAATCGATTTAACCTGTCCATGGTCTTTGGTCATGGCATGGAGGCCAACCATAGAATGAGCCCTTCATTTTTTAGAGGGCAGGATTTTCCTAGAGCCTCACTCTTCTCCTTTCCCACTGCAGCTCTGTCCATTCAACACAGATCCTAAGGATTGTGTTCAACTTAGGATTGAACACAGTCCTAAGTGTGTTGTTCAACACAGATTTGTTCGACAGAATTTTATGTGATGATGAAAACATTTTCTGTGTGTCCTTTCCAGTACAGTAGCTATTAGCTACAAGCAGGTATGACATACTTGAAATGTGGCTGGTATGCCCGTGAAATGGATTTTTAAATTTTATTTAATTGTAGTCCATTTAAATGTCAATGTAAAGAGCCACACATGCTACTGGCTACCATATTGGACGGTGCAGGTTTGACCTCTTCACACCTCTCTAGGTCAAACTTTCCTTGGAGATGAAGTCAGGCATAGATTGTCATCATTGTCAACTTCCTCCCATTTTATTTCTGAATCTTTGGAGAGGGATATTTGGGCCCTGAGAGGGAAGGTGGACAAAGAGGTTCCCATGTGACCCGGCCTCCAAAGAAATATCTGCGGGGAAAAAAAAAAAATCAGATATTTTGAACTCCCAAAGTTAGACTCTTTGAATTTACAAATCTGTATGATATATAACCTGTCTTCTATAAGTAATTTTGCTAAAAGTTTCTCCCTCTGTCTTAGACTTAAGTGATTATATGAGTACCCTTCCATTACAGTGATGGAACCTGGTTCTTAAAGAAAACACTGGATCTTCCAAGAATAAGAGATGGTTATTCCAACAGAATTAGTGAAGGCATTATGTTTTTCCTTCCCCCTCTTCCAGGAACATTCTTTTAAGTTTGCCTCCCCAACGCCAGCCTCCCTCTCATTTCGCCCCATCACTTTCACCTTTTTCTTCCTTTCTCTCTCTTTCTCTCTTACTCTTTCTTTAATCACAAATCCTCTACCACTCAGCCCATGATTATTTCTTCTACTTTAAGAAAACCTTCATTAAATACTCTTTGGGATTGCATGTCTATGCCTAACTAACAGAAAAAAATTATTTGTAACTGTGCCATCTCCCCATACAGGGTAAGATACATGGTTGTCTGGAATTGTTAGTTTGGGTCCTCTGAGAAGCAGACACTATGGCAGGATTAGATGTGCAAGCATTTTACTGGGGGAAATGCCTGTGAAGAAAAATGGGGAGGAGCTGGAGGATGCAGAAGGAACCATGGAACTGGACACAGGTCTGACCTTGTGAGAAGAGAGGGAAGGAAGGAAGGCTGTGTAGGAAAAGTCTAGACTACAGTGCTCTTCTGCGAGGCTGAAGAGGGATCCTCCAGCGAAAGCTGCCCATTAGAAGAGCTCTCATATCCCCAAATGAGTCTGTCTGAGTGTCTGCTGTGCCCAGTCACTGGCTAAGACCCACTGGGAAGAATGGCCTCAGGCAAATATGCGGTAGGTGGCTTAGAAGTTATGGCTAGTGATCAATGACATCTGTCTTCCATGAAGTACGACATCTAAGAGGTACGTGGCCAGCACATCTGAGTTAGTCCTAAGCTGTCCTGGACTTGGAAAAAACAGACAGGGCTGCTTATGCCATGAGCTGCATCCAAGAAGTGTTTCATGACTGATAGGGTAAAATACTTGTCAGTTTAGAGGAAACTTATAGAATATTTTTGGCCATTCTCTTTCCTACATTGTACATTATGAGGTATTTTCAGTTTTTCCCAGTCTCCAGGCTCTTGTTCATGTGTTCCTAAACATACACATTCTTTCTGCCTAAAGTGAGTCTTCTGCAACCATTTCCCCAGACTAGTGGCTTGAAATTTCCACTAAACTCCTCTCCACAGGAGAGTACTTCTGACTCCCCGACTAAAGTAGATGCCCTCACATCTCTCTGGAATTCTTGTAGCCTAAGTTATTTTTCTGTATTTAATATTGTCCTTTTGTCTACTAAATATATCACTCATGAAGCCATAAGCTGTAGCCGTCTCATTTACCATTATATTCCCAGGGCCAGGCATAGAGCTGATTAATATTTCTTGAATGAATGAATATGTTGTGCAAGATGTGCTAAAGTAAAAAAAAAAAAAAGATGTATAAGACAGTACTCACTTTCAAAGTTTTTACAATCTAGGATAGATTTCTCAGCAGATGATGGTGCAAAACTACCAAAATTACTGAAATAACTGAATAAAAGGACTTTTCAGAAGACTTAAGGCTTTAATTTCCTAAGTCAAGAATTGTATAGCCAGTAGCTAAAAGTCTACCAAGTTAAAATCTTATCAAGCCCACTTTCTTTAAAAAAAATTTTGTTTTTTATTATACTTTAGTTCTAGGGTATATGTGCACAATGTACAGGTTTGTTGCATATGTATACATGTGCCATGTTGGTGTGCTGCACTCATTAACTCGTCATTTACATTAGGTATTTCTCCTAATGCTGTCCCTGCCCCCTACCCCCATCTGACAGGCCCTGGTATGTGATGTTCCCCACCCTGTGTCCAAGTGTTCCCATTGTTCAATTCCCACCTATGAGTGAGAACATGCGGTGTTTTGTTTTCTGTCCTTGAGATAGTTTGCTGAGAATGATGGTTTCCAGCTTCATCCATGTCCCTACAAAGGACATAAACTCCTCCTTTTTCATGGCTGCATAGTATTCCATTGTGTATATGTGCCACATTTTCTTAATCCAGTCTATCACTGATGGACATTTGGGTTGATTCCAAGTCTTTGCTATTGTGAATAGTGCCACAATAAACATATGTGCGCATATGTCTTTACAGTAGCATGATTTAGAATCCTTTGGATATATACCCAGTAATGGGATGGCTGGGTCAAATGGTATTTGTAGTTCTAGATCCTTGAGGAATCGCCACACTGTCTTCTGCAATGGTTGAACTAGTTTACAGTCCCACCAACAGTGTAAAAGCGTTCCTGTTTCTCCACATCCTCTCCATCACCTGTTGTTTCCTGACTTTTTAATGATTGCCAGAACGGCTTTAACTTTCTAAAATCACATAGGCATATTCTCCAAGTCTGTTCTTGGATAGCCAAGGTTTCCTGACCTCAGGGGCATCTCAGTGAGGGCTGCTAGAAAATTATTTCCTGCACACAACTCACCCGAGTTCCTGATTGCCCTGGCCAGAACTTCCAACACTGTGCTGAATAGGAATGGTGAGAGAGGGCATCCCTGTCTTGTGACAGTTTTCAAAGGGAATGCTTCCAGTTTTTGCCCATTCAGTATGATATTGGCTATGGGTTTGTCATAAATAACTCTTATTATTTTGAGATACGTCCTGTCAACACCTAGTTTATTGAGAGTTTTTAGCATGAAGTATTGTTGAATTTTGTCAAATGCCTTTTCTGCATCTATTGAGATAATCATATGGTTTTTGTTTTTGGTTCTGTTTATATGATGGATTGCATTTATTGATTTGTGTATGTTGAACCAGCCTTGCATCCCAGGGATGAAGTGAACCTGATCGTGGTGGATAAGCTTTTTGATTTGCTGCTGGATTCAGTTTGCCAGTATTTTATGGAGGATTTTTCATCAATTTTCATCAGGGATATTGGTCTAAAATTCCCTTTTTTTTTGTTGTGTCTCTGCCAGGCTTTGGTATCAGGATGATGATGGCCTCATAAAATCAGTTAGGGAGGATTCCCTCTTTTTCTATTGATTAGAATAGTTTTAGAAGATATAGTACCATCTCCTTTTTGTACCTCTGGTAGAATTTGGCTGTGAATCTATCTGGTCCTGGACTTTTCTTGGTTGGTAGGCTATTAATTACTGCCTCAATTTTAGAGCCCATTATTGGTCTATTCAGGGATTCAGCTTCTTCCTGGTTTAGTCTTGGGAGGGTGTATGTGTCCAGGAATTTATCCATTTCTTCTAGATTTTCTAGGTTTATTTGCATAGAGGTGTTTATAGTATTCTCTGATGGTAGTTTGTATTTCTGTGGGATTGGTGGTGATATCCCCTTTATCATTTTTATTGTGTCTATATGATTCTTCTCTCTTTTCTTCTTTATTAGTCTTGCTGGCAGTCTATCTATTTTGTTGATCTTTTCAAAAAACCCAGCTCTTGGATTCATTGATTTTTTGAAGGGTTTTTTGTGTCTCCATCTCCTTCAGTTTTGCTCTGATCTTAGACATTTCTTGCCTTCTGCTAGCTTTTGAATGTGTTTGCTCTTGCTTCTCTAGTTCTTTTAATTGTTATGTTAGGGTGTCAATTTTAGATCTTTCTTACTTTCCCTTGTGGGCATTTAGTGCTATAAATTTCCCTGTACACACTGCTGTAAATATGTCTCAGAGATTCTGGTATGTTGTGTCTTTTTTCTCATTTGTTTCAAAGAACATATTTATTTCTGCCTTCATTTTGTTATTTACCCAATAGTTATTCAGGAGCAGGTTGTTCAGTTTCCATGTAATTGTGTGGTTTTGAGTGAGTTTCTTAATCCTGAGTTCTAATTTGATTGCACTGTGGTCTGAGAGACAGTTTGTTATGATTTCTGTTCTTTTACAATTGCTGAGGAGTGCTTTACTTCTAACTATGTGGTCAGTTTTGGAATAAGTGCGATGTGGTGCTGAGAAGAATGTATATTCTGTTGATTTGGTGTGGAGCGTTCTGTAGACGTCTATTAGGTCCTCTCAGTGCAGAGCTGAGTTCAAGTCCTGGATATCCTTGTTAAGTTTCTGTCTCATTGGTCTGTCTAATGTTGACAGTGGGGTGTTAAAGTCTCCCATTATTATTGTGTGGGAGTCTAAGTATCTTTTTAGGTCTCTCAGGACTTGCTTTATGAATCTGGGTGCTCCTGTATTGGGTGCGTATGTATTTAGGATAGTTAGCTCTTCTTGTTGAATTGATCCCTTTACCATTATGTAATGGCCTTCTTTGTCTCTTTTGATCTTTGTTGGTTTAAAGTCTGTTTTATCAGAGACTAGGATTGCAACCCCTACTTTTTTTTGTTTCCCATTTGCTTGGTAGATCTTCCTCCATCCCTTTATTTGAGCCTATGTGTGTCTTTGCATGTGAGATGGGTCTCCTGAATACAGCACACTGATGAGTCTTGACTCTTTATCCAATTTGCCAGTCTGTGTCTTTTAATTGGGGCATTTAGTCCATTTACATTTAAGGTTAATATTGTTATGTGTGAATTTGATCTTGTCATGATGATGTTAGCTGCTTATTTTGCTTTTTAGTTGATGCAGTTTCTTTCTAGCATCAATGGTCTTTACAATTTGGCATGTTTTTGCAGTGGCTGGTACTGGTTGTTCATTTCCAGGTTTAGTGCTTCCTTCAGGAGCTCTTGTAAGGCAGGCCTGGTGGCAACAAAATCTCTCAGCATTTGCTTGTCTGTAAAGGATTTTATTTCTCCTTCACTTATGAAGCTTAGTTTGGCTAGATATGAAATTCTGGGTTGAAAATTCTTTTCTTTAAGAATGGTGAATATTGGCCCCCACTCTCTTCTGGCTTGTAGAGTTTCTGCGGAGACATCCACTGTTAGTCTGATGGACTTCCCTTTGTGGGTAACCTGACCCGTCTCTCTGGCTGCCCTCAACAGTTTTTCCTTCATTTCAACCTTGGTGAATCTGATAATTATGTGTCTTGGGGCTGCTCTTTCGAGGAGTATCTTTGTGACATTCTCTGTGTTTCCTGAATTTGAAAGTTGACATGTCTTGCTAGGTTGGGGAAGTTCTGGATAATATCCTGAAGAGTGTTTTCCAACTTGGTTCTGTTCTCCCCATCATTTTCAGGTACACCAATCAAACGTAGATTTGGTCTTTTCACATAGTCCCATATTTCTTGGAGGTTTTATTTGTTTCTTTTTGCTCTTTTTTCTCTAAACTTCTCTTCTCACTTCATTTCATTAATTTGATCTTCAGTCACTGATACCCTTTCTTCCACTTGATCAAATCAGCTACTGAAGCTTGTGTATGAGTCATGTAGTTCTTGTGCCATGGTTTTCAGCTCCATCAGGTCCTTTAAGGTCTTCTCTACACTGTTCATTCTAGTTAGCCATTTGTCTAGTCTTTTTTCAAGGATTTTATCTTCCTTATGATGGGCTCAAACACCCTCCTTTAGCTCGGAGAAGTTTTTTATTACCAATCTTCTGAAGCCGCCTTCTGTCAACTCGTCAAGGTCATTCTCTGTCCAGCTTTGTTCTGTTGCTGGTGAGGAGCTGTGATCCTTTGAAGGAGAAGAGGTGCTCTGGTTTTTAGAATTTTCAGCTTTTCTGCTCTGGTTTCTCCCCATCTTTGTGGTTTTATCTACCTTTGGTCTTGATGATGGTGACCTACAGATGGGGTTTTGGTGTGGATGCCCTTTTCGTTGATGTTGATGTTATTCCTTTCTGTTGTTTGTTAGTTTTCCTTCTAACAGTCAGGCCCCTCAGCTGCAGGTCTGTTGGAGTTTGCTGGAGGTCCACTCCAGACCCTGTTTGCCTGGGTATCACCAGCGAAGGCTGCAGAACAGCAAATATTGCAGAACAGCAAATGTTGCTGCTTGATCCTTTCTCTGGAAGCTTCATCTCAGAGGGGCACCCAACTGTATGAGGTGTCGGTCAGCCCCTACTAGAAGGTGTCTCCCAGTTAGGCTACTCGGGGGTCAGGGACCCACTTGAGTTGGCAGTCTGTCTGTTCTCAGAGCTCAAACACCATTCAAGCCCATTTTCATAATAGATAAAACTGATATTAATAAATGCTTTATCTGCATATAAATGAATATTCCTAGGAGGAGAGTTTCATTTATTTTAAATTTTCATTTTTTCAATAATTTAAGCTTATTTTAGATTTGTGGGTACATGTATAGGTTTGTTACATGGGTCTGTTGCATGATGCTGAGGTTTGGGATATGAATGATCTCATCACACAGGTAATGAGCATAGTACTATACTCATAGTACTATGCCAAATTGTTAGTTTTTCCACTGTTACCTGCCTCTAGTAGTCTGCAGTGTCTACTGTTGACATCTTTATGTCCATGAGTACCTAGTGTTCAGCTCCCACTTATAAATGAGAACATGTAGTATTTGGTTTTTGTTCCTGCATTAATTCACTTAAGATAATTATCTCCAGTTGCATCCATGTTCTGCAAAGGACATGATTTCCTTTTTTTTTTATGGCTGCATACTACTCCATGGTATATATGTAGCACATTTTCTTTATCCAGTCAACTGTTAAAGGGTACCTGGGTTGATTCCCTATCTTTGCTATTGTGAATAGTGCTGCGATGAACATAAGTGTATGTGTCTTTTTGGTAGACTGATTTATTTTCTTTTGAATATATACCTAGTAATGGGATTGCTGGGTCAAATGGTAGTTCTGTTTTAAGTTCTTTGAGAAATCTAGAAAGATAATTTTAGATGGCATTAAGGAAAGTGACAGTGATAATTGCATTATGTCAATGATACCTTCTTGACCACTGAATCTGGCCCTGTCCCAAGCCAACCAATTCTCTTTTTCTTTTTAAGATGGTTTAAGATATTCTGTTACAACCAAGTAGTGTGCTGAATGAAACACAATAGAAAGAGTTTGAATTATTTAGGAGTATACATTTTTTTTTTAGTATAACATTGACAGCAGATATTAACATGTAAGTAATGAATGTACTAAGAATCATGGCATAAGTAATAATCCTTTATAGCTTCATAACTCCATAGTTTATAGAATGCTTTCACATAGTCTGTTCACAGTTGCTATATAAGATGGGCAGTGATTGTCAGTCTCAACTGAAGACACAGCTTCATCCAGAAACTTCTTCAAAGTCAATGAAAGTAATGTGAACAGTCATTATCAAAACCCAGCTCATCTTCCTCCTAACACTTCTATTAGTTCCTAATGACCTTTTGCTAGAGACTTCATGAATGAATGGTTCTAGGTTGCTATGAACATCTAACAAAAGATACAAGTAAATAATATGTATTAAGAATAATTAAATTGTGTATGTCTATGTTTCAGTGTAAGGTGAACAATACAGAAAAACTTATCTGATAATCTAGACAACATTCATGTACAGCTGCCATTTTTTAAAAACCTGGCAAAAACTTCCAAAAGAAAATATTATTAGTCCTTTTAAAGAAGTGCTTAACTAGCAGTATTTAGCTTTGATCTCATGATCCAAAGTAAACTCAACAACTTTTCTCAAAGAACCAAGACTTTTAAATTAAATCATTGGCTTCCAAAATCTTGGCTGAGAAATCTGACATGGTAAACTATCTTCTGCTCCATTTATCTAATGTGAAGAGATGAAGGTCCAGGATGAAACCTGGCAGGATTTGAACCCAAAGTTCCGGGAAGTCTAAATGAGCCCAAGATTATGTTTGGCGGAGAATCGTTCCCCCTGGCAGGGAAAACACACAGCTTTAAGCCTGTTGATACTGACGAAGCTTTTTAAGATAAGGGATTAAAATGCTCTCTAAAAGCAGAAACTCTTGGTGTCTGCCTTAATGCAACAGGTAGATAATTCCAAAACACTTCTGAAAAAGGTCTTTGTTTGGGATACTCTCCCTGGAAAGGAACAAGGAGCTTATTTATCTGTGACCGAAAAAGAAAAGAAAAGGGCAAGCAAGCAACTTCTTTCCTTCTTTAATAAGAGTGAGGTCCAGGGAGAGAGACAATCTCACACTACTCTGAGAAACAGTTAAAAGCAGGCAATTTTCTCCTCCCTCAGGCTCTGTGGTTAGGTGGTTAGAGTCTGAACCGAGGAGAAAGACTAGCAGGTTCTGTTCACAGCTTAGATAATCATTTCCTGTTTGTCCTTAGGCAGATTGCCTCATCAGTTTCAGGAGGCTTGATTAAGAGTGTCTCAATTTACCCATCTAAAATAATAGCTGTTTCATCAGGGATATTGTGGGGTTTAATTAAAGCCTGTGAAGGGTACTGAGATCCTCAGATAAGACTCTCTGTGTAAACACTAAATAATGTATGTCTGCCTATACACAGGTATAAGCTAGGCCTGCAAAATTGAATTTATCTGACAAAATATTTTTTCATCCCATCGACATGCCTCACACTAGTTTTGTTGCCCCAGACTTAGAACAAAAATTCCTTCAGGTCAGTATTCTCCAAGAATTGCCAAATGCTTAGATAAGGTGCCTTGGTAAAGCTTAAGTGTCCTGGCCAACTTTAGGTTACCTGCCTTCTTATAATGTTTTTCAAACCTCAGGTATTTGTTTCACAATTTCATAGATTTTACTATTTCTGCTTACCACCTGTACCATTGTTTAATATTTTCCAAATGGGATACTTATTTGCCTTAAAATGCCTTAAAAAGTTTATTTAGGGCAAAAATTTCACATAACTATTGTTCACAGAAAACGAGTGTTTTCTAATAGCAAAGACATAGAATCAACCAAATGTCCATCAGTGGTAGACTGTATAAAGAAATTGTGGTACATGTACAACACGGATTACTATGCAACCATATAAAAAGAACAAGATCATGTCCTTTGCAGGAACATAAATGGAGCTGGAGGTCACTATTATTAGCAAACTAACGCATGAACAGAAAACCAAATACCACATGTTCTCGCTTATAAGTGGGAGCTAAATGATTAGAACGCATGGACACAAAGAGAGGAACAACAGACATTGGGGCCAACTTGAGAGTAGAGGGTGCGAGGAAGGAGAAGATCAGAAAAAATAACTATTAAGTACTAGGCTTAGTACCCAGGTGACAAAATAATCTGTAAAACAAACCCCTGTGACAGAAGTTTACCTATTTAACAAACCTACACATGTACCCCTGAATCTAAAATAAAAGTTAACGAAAAGAAAACAAGTGTTTTCTAATATACATTAAGTACATACCTATTCAAAATTTTAAAAGTTTATTCATGTTACTTAAAAATTTTTATCTTGCATATCAATAGTTTATGCATATCATATTTTGATGAAGTAAAAAGTAAAAATCATTCAAAATTGTGTATAATCTCCAGATGATTTATACTTTATATATATAATACATTTTGATGCTATTCTTTTTGGCAGCTTTATCAATGAGCTATTGCAGTTTAACAAACTATAGAAGCTTAGAATAATAATCATTTATTATTCTTTAAGGGTCTGTGGGTTGGCTGGGCAATTCTGCTGTTCTGAGCCAGGTTTGACTGATCTTGGCTGGCCTTGGTCATGTGTCTGTGATCAGCTGGCAGACTGGCTGAGGCTGGCTGGTTTATGATGGCCTCAGTCACATACCTGGTGATTGTCCAGCTCTTGTCTTAGGGCAATGCAGTGACTGGATCACACGTCATTCGTTTTTCAATAGACTATGCTAGATGTTCCCAGATACGATTTAGGGTTCTAAAAGAAAGCAGAAGTCGCAAGGCCTCTGGAGGACTAGGTTTGGAAGGAGAACCACCTAGCCTCTCCTACATTTTACTGGCTAAACAAAATTACAGTGCCAATTCAGAGTGGTTATGGTGGGGTCCAAAACTCATTAGGGTTCCATATTCCTCCTAGGTTTCCACCAAGCCATCCCTAGGCTGCGGTCCTCATCCTCATGGTCCAAGTAGCTGCTGGAGTTCAAGCCATTACATGCTGAGTTTGACCTGCAGGAGGCTGAGGGAGGCTGGATAATGGTCCCTCAAGGCCTCCATGTCCTAAGTTTTACAACCTGTGAATGTTATCTTACATGGCAAAAGGAGTTTCGCAGATGTGATTAAATTAAGGATCTTCAAATTGAGAGCTTATCCTCAATTACACAGGCAAGCATAATGCAACTACAAGTGTCCTTGTAAGAGGGAGGGAGAGGGAGAATTGATTGTAGCAGAGACAGTAGGCAACATGATGAGCAAAGTAAGATACGACACTGTTGGCTTTGAAAATGGAGAAAGGAGACAAGTAATGCAGCTCTAGAAACTGGAAAACGCAAGGAAATGAATTCCTCTCTAGAGTCTCCAAAGGGAGGATGTCCTGCTGACACTTTGATTTCAGCCCAGCGAAACTAATTTTGGACTTCTGGACTCTAGAACTGTAAAATAATAAATCTATGTTGTTTTAAACCACCAAGTTTGTGGTGATTTGTTGTAGCAGCCACAGGAAACTAAAGCAGAGGCTCACTAGATGTTCCATATAATACTTCCACTTTAACTCATTGGTCAAAATTTGGTTACATGGCTACATATAGCTATATAGCTGCAAGGGTGCCTGGGAAAGGCTTTTTTTTTTTTTTTTTTCTGGATGCCATTAGTGCCTACTAAAGAAGAAGTGAATGATGTTGGAAAACAACTCATCATGTCTGCCACAGATGGAGAGATAGTACTCAAAGTAAATTCAATATATACTGAACATTTAACAAATGTCAGGTATGTTCTGGGTTCTGGTTATATACAGGTGAACAATACAGGCAAAATTCCTGCTCTCATGTAGTTCATATTCTAGAGAGGGAAGACAGAAAATGAACAAAGCTATAAATATATAATGTAAAATGGTGATGTATGCTAATAAAGAAATAAAGCAGGGGCTGAGTATAGAGTTGGGAGATTCATGACTATTTTGGAAAGGATTTTACAAAAGAATATGAGAAGCATCCTGTCATAAGATAATAGGGTGTAGCAGGCCAGGTGGTCAACTGGATAGAAACTGCTGTGCCTAAAGGTATTTGAAATCAAACTTAGAATCTGCTTCCAAAATGACAATGTGAGGAGCTCTGTGACTCTCGGCCCAGTGGAACAACCATAATTGATAAAAATTATTTTTAAAATAATTTCTCTGAAAATTATTATAATGGCATACAACAGATGATAAAATAGTTATTTTTAATAATCAACTAAATCTTATTAAGAACAGTGAGCATCTGTAGCATTTGAGTCATGACACACTCTCTCCCTATCCTCCCTCCCCTGCCCCACAGTTCAATGTGGCAAAAACTCCATTTCAAACAGATGTGGCCAAGAAGATAGGGTGCCCTCCTCTCTAAGCTCGAAGTCAAGGGGTGTAGAATCTTCCCTGGAGAGGCAGGTTTTAGCATTTCTGATTCTCCTATGCTCTGTCTTACGGAGGCTAAATTCCAGGCAAATGTGAATGAGAGGTTGGGGGATTCCCTTTCTCTACTCAGACCCCAATCACAGGGCAGAGGCTCTACTCAGTTACAGCAAGCTGTGAATACTATAGCTCAGATGACACTCACCCCAGATCTCTCATAGGTAGAGGTTTTATGCCAGCTGCCAGCAGAGGCTAGTCCAGAAGACCAGAGGCTGCTTCCCTTACTCAGTGTCCTTCTCATAAAGCAGGAGTGTCTCTTCAAGAGAAATGAGCCACCGTTCCCAACCCCAGCTCCACAGAATAGGTACAGATGTTTTGCCAAAGGGGGTAGGCATAAGAACAGAGTTCTGAAGTCTTCCTCGTAGGAACTGACTTTATTTGGAAGAAAGTGTGGGAAAGAAAGTTCAAGCCTAAGGGTGATCTCAAAACCTTGGAGATTTTTAGTGGTAAGGAGGCTGGTTGCAACATGAGAGCAACAAACTAAACCATAGAGCAACTAGTTTATTGAAGAGAACCAGGGAAAAGCTAAGAAGAGACTTACTTGGGTCAGAACAAACCTCAAAGACTGGATTTCAAGCCTACCCTTGCAAAGGGGCCTGAATTTATTTGCATCAGACTATGGGGCACTTTATGCTCTAGGACATTGCCAAGAAATAATAGAGCAATAAATCAGCAATTAGTGGAGCCTAACAGCTGGGTGTGATACCAACAGAAGCAGACAGCTTAACAGAAAGTTCAGAAAAAGAGACAGTGAAAGAGAGCCCTACTAAAAACACTGTCATCCCTGTTTAACTGTGGGCATGCCCAAGCTTCTTAGTAAAGAGCAACAAAGTTGACAAGCCTCTGGCAAGTCTGATGAAGAAAAAAAAGAGACAGAAGACACTGATGGCTAAATTAAAGATCGGAGGAGCGGTTATTACCACTAACTTCACAGAATAAAAATGATTACAGATGTATATTATGAACAATGGTATGTCAGCAATTTACGTAACCCAGATGAAATAGACAAATTCCTAGAAATATACAAAGTACCAAAACTACTCAAGAAGAGATAGGAGAGCTGATTAGATCCATAAAACACAAAGAGATTGAGTTCAGGAGTAACAAAGTTCCCACAAAAAAAAGTCCAGAACCAGATGAATTCACTGGTGAATTTTACCAAAACTTAAAACATTGATATCAATTATTCACCAAATTCTCCCAAAATATAGACGAGAAAGGAACATTTCCCAGATCAGTCTATGAGGGTAGTATTACTCTGATACTAAAATCTGACAAAGACATCACAAGAAAACTACAGACCAATACTTCTTACGAATATAGACACAAAATATTCAACCAAATACTAGCAAACTGAATTCAGTAATATATAAAAGGGGTTATATTCCATAACAATGTGAGATTTATCCCAGGAATGCAAGTTTGGATTGACATCTAAAAATCAATTAATATAATATACTATATCAGTAGAATCAAGAACAAAAAACATATAAACAATTTGATAGATTTAGAAAAAGTATTTGACAAAATTCCAAATCCCTTCATGACAAAAGCAATAAGAATAGAAGGATATTTCCTCAACCTGACTAAGGGCATGTACAAAAACTCCACAACAATTTATTTATTTATTTATTTGTTTATTTATTTATTTAGACAGAGAATCTTACTCTGTTGCCCATGCTGGAGTGCAATGGTGTAATCTCAGCTCACTGCAACCTCTGCCCCCCAGGTTCAAGCAATTCTCCTGTGTCAGCCACCCAAGTAGCTGGGATTACAGGCATGCACCACTGTGCCTGGCTATTTTTTCTATTTTTAGTAGAGATGGGGTTTCATCATGTTGGCCAGGCTGGTCTCAAACTCCTGACCTCAAGTGATCTGCCCACCTTGGCCTCCAAAAGCGCTGGGATTATAGGCGTGAGCCACCATGCCCAGCTGCTAACAATATATTTAAAAGTAAAACATGGGAAGCTTGCCCCGTAAGATCAGAAACAAGACAAGAATATCCACTTATGCTATCTCAACCTTATACTTGAGGTTCTAGTCAGGGATATTAGGCAAGAAAAAGAAATAAAAGACATTCAAATTAAAAAGAAAAAGTGAAACTACTTGTATTAGCAGATGACATGATCTTGTATATAGAAAACTCTAAAGAAACTATTAAAACTAATAAATGAGTTCAGCAAGCTTGCAAGACACAGATCAATATGCAAAAATCAACTGTATCTGCACACTGTAGCAGTGAATAAACTGAAAATGACATTAACAGATTAAGTCCATTTACAATAGCATCAAAAGAGTAAAATATTAAGAAATAAATTTGTGAAAGAAGGACAAAACTTATACTCTGAAAAGCTATAAAACACTGTTGAAAGAAATTACAGATAACCTAAATAAATGGAAAGTGATCCCATGTTCATGGATTGAATTACTTAATATTGTTAAGATGTCATTACTCCCCAAAATGATTCATAGATTCAATGCAATGCTTTTCAAGATCCAAAGTAGATTTTTTTTTTTGCAGACATTGACAAGGTGATCCTAATGTTTATATAAAAATTCATGGGATTCAGAATAGCTAAAACAAGCTAGAAAAAAATTAGAAAAGTGGTAGTGTACTCACATCAATTTTAAAACTTGTTACAATACCAGTAATCAAGACAGTCTGGTACTGGCATAGGGATAAACATATAGATGAGTGGAGTTAAAATGAGAGTCTGGCAATAACCCCCGACATTTATAGTCAACCGATTTTCTACAAAGGCATCAGAACAATTAAATGGTAGTAAGAATGATCTTTTCAACAAACGATATTGGGAAACTTGATGTCTGCCTGCAAAAGAATTAAGTTAGCCCTTTCCCTCACATCTGACACAAAAAATAACTCAAAATAGGTCACGGATCTAAAGGTAAGAGTTAAAACTATAAAACTCTTAGAATAAAATAATCTTTGTAACTTTGCTAAGCAATGGATTCTTAGGTGTGACACCAAAAGCACAAGCAACAACAACAAAATAAATAACTTGGACTTAATCATGATTAAAAGCTGTTTCACTTAAAGGACACCATTAAGCAAGTAAAAAGACAACCCACAAAATGGGAGAAAATATTTGCAAGTCATATCTCTGATAAGTGACTTGTGCCTAGATCATATACAGAGCTCTTACAACTCAACAATAAAATGGCAACCCAATTAAACAATGGGTAAAGATGTGAATAGACATTTCTCTAAAAAAGATGTACAAATTGTCAATAAGCACATGCAAGGATGCTCAACATTATTAGTTATCAGAAAATGCAAATGAAAATTATAAAGAGCTATCAGTTAACACCCATTAAGATGGGTATAATAAAAATTACAAATAATAACGTGTTGATGATGATGTGGAGAAATCAGGATTCGCATACACTACTAAAGGGACTTTAATATTTTGAAGCTGCTTTGAAAAGTAGCTGTATCTCAAAAGTTTAAACTTAGAGTTACTATATGATCTAACAATTCCACTCCGAGATGTATACCCAAGAGTAATGCAAACATATTCACACAAAAAGTTGTATACATATAAATGTTTATAGCAGCATCATTCATAATGGCCAAAAAGTGGGGGAGAAACATCCAACAATTGAAGAAAGGGCAAATAAAATGTGGTATATCCATATGATGGAATATTATTAGGCCATTAAAAATGATAACATGTTACAGCATAGATAAACCTTGAAAACATGCTGTTAAATAAAAGAAACCAGTCAAAAATGCCCACACATTATAAGATTTCATTTATGGAAAATATCCAGATAGGCAAATATATAGAGACAGAAATTAGATTAGTCATTTCCTAGGCCTGTGGGATTTAGTTAAGGTAGATGGGGAGTGACTATTCATTGGCACAGAGTTTCTTTTGGGGGTGATTAAAAGGTTCTAAAATGGACTGTAGTGATGGTTACACAACCTTGTACATATACTAAAAACCATTGAGTTTTACACTTTGTAAAAGGGTAAATTGTATCATATGTGAATTACATGTAAGTTTATATATATAAGAGAATATGCTAGCCAAAATAAAACTAAATGAACTACAATAACAAAAAACACATCTGGGGTTATATTCAGCCCATGCATAACCAAATTGTGGTACCTAAGATAGAGTCTTTATAGGATCCCCTTCAACTTCAGGATGTTCATTTTATGACAGAAAATCATGACCTAGGAATAAGAAGAATTAATATTTGGTACACAAGATGAAGAAGAGATTATAATTATTCAGCTGACTAGCCTTAAAGGAAAACAAGGAATAAAAGCTATGCATAATTGACAAAGCAGAGGAAAAGAAAGTTGGCTTCTAATCCCAAACTTAAAACAACATGGTCTGAAGACTAAAATTTTCTCCATGGCTGAGAACACCTGATCTTATGAACCGAGAGGCAGGAAGGGGTTTCTCGGGAAGAGCAAGCAGTTCTGTGTTGATCAGGTGTTCTCGACGATGGAGAAAATTTTAGTCTTCAGACCGTGTTGTGTTAAGTTTGGGATTAGAAGCCAACTCGGTTTAGAAATAGGAGTCCTGGTAGGCGCAGTGGCTCACACCTGTAATCCCAGCACTTTGGGAGGCCAAGGTGGGTGGATCATGAGGTCAGGAGTTCAAGACCAACCTGGCCAACATGGTGAAACCCCGTTTCTACTAAAAATACAAAAATACAAAAAAAATCAGCTGGGCGTGGTGGTGGGTGCTTGTAATCCCAGCTACTCAGGAGGCTGAGGCAGAGAATTGCTTGAACCCGGGAGGCAGAGGTTGCAGTGAGCCGAGATCATGCCACTGCACTCCAGCCTGGGTGACAGAGTGAGACCCCATCTCAAAAAAAAAGAAAAAAAAAAAAAGAAATAGGAGCCATTGGTTCAAATTCAGGTACTGCCAACCATTATTATAAACTTGGACTTACCATCCCCAGGCCTCATTTTCCTTGTCTATAAAAGAAGGCAATCATTGCTATTCTGAAAACTTGTTGGGAGGATTAAATAAATATGGTTATTAAGTGCCTGACATATTAATTTCCACCTAATTCACTAGCATGGATCCAAATCTACCATCCTGTTCTATATTGTCATTTCTCTCTTTTAAAAAATTCACTATGTATGGTCTTTCTATATTCTAGGGGAAGCCTAATTAGTTATCAGCATAAGAGTATGTGATTTAGCAAATAGTGTTATTTCACCTAAGGGAGAAAGAAGAATTCTCTATCACCACCACTACTACTACCAAATAGCACCAACCTGCTGGGTTTCTTTCTTTTCTTTCTTTCTTTCTTTCTTTTTTTTTTTTGAGATGGAGTTTTACTCTGTCACCCAGGCTGGAATGCAGCAGTGCAATCTTGGCTCACTGCAACCTCTGCCTCCCAGGTTCAAGCGATTCTCCTACCTCAGCCTCCCGAGTAGCTGGGATTACAGGTGCCCACCATCACGCTTGGCTAATTTTTGTAGTTTTAGTAGAGATGGGGTTTCAACCTGTTGGCAAGACTGGTCTCAAACTCCTGACCTCAGGTGACCCACCTGCCTCAGTCTCCCAAAGTGCTGGGATTACAGGCGTGAGCCACCGCACCTCTGGATTTCAAAATAAATTGGGATAAAGGACAGAAAATGATTTTCCTGAGCAAAATAAAACTCAGCTTTGAACCTGTAAGTTTCCTAAAGAATAATCTGGTATAAAATCCTGTGCATGCAACCAAATGCTGCAAAGGAGAAGTACAAGGTGTTGCTGGAGAATATAGAGCAGGATGACCTAACTTTGCCCACTGGGGTCTTAAAGGAGCTGTATCACCATTTCTGCTTCCCCACCGCTCCCCACCGAATGGTTTGAAACTGGCCTTTTTGAAGCTGGTCTTTTAAATCATTTGCTGTCTTTAAAAAGTTTTAAATGGCTGTCTCAGTAAAAGTGAAATCAATATTCTTTCAGCCCTGGCTTTTAGCAGATAATGTCTCCCCATAAATCATGAGCATAATGACACTGGAATAATTCATCATCTCATTACATTTACAGATGATGCGCCACATTGTTCTGAGGCGAAGGTTATCTTCCCTGCCTGGGACTGCATCCAGAAACAAATAAAAGACCAAGGAACCTGATTATTTCATGGTCCGTTTATAGAAGTTGTTGTGGATCAGTTTTTCGTCTGTCAGCTACTTTTTCTTTACAGTCCTTCTGTGAACTCACTGCAGGAATATATCCTTCTAGCTCAAGACTTTCAATAACCTTTAAAACTTTATTGTTGAAGAGGCACTTGTCTAGGATGAAGATGTTCTGTGGGCTTCTTTTTATATCAGTGCCAGATCTAAGGTCATTAGTGAAACAGTCAAGGATTTATTGAGCAGCTACTATTTGTCAGGTTATGGCACTGGATGCTGACATGTTCTGTTCTCATTGAATGTACCATCACGGGGGAAGATGATCAAGAACTCTTTACAAATAATCATACCATCATTGCTAGTGGTAAGTACTGGGGAAGGGAGACAAAGGGTGCTGTTAATAAAAGAACCTCCTAATTGAACTGGTGGGGCATGAATTATAGAAGGCAGCTCTAAAGTGATACTTAAGGTAAGAACTAAACATCAGGTATATCATATCTGTGGACTCAATACTTGATGAAGGACTGGATGAATGAACAAAAGCAACAACAGAGAAGCAAGGGAATGGAAAAATAGTTCAGATAATGGCTCTTAATGTTAAGGACTGATTCTTTACCCAGTCAAAAAGAGCTGAATTGGTAACTGTCAATTAAGATTTGTGTAGACCTGTGGCATTATCCCTTTAGTACAAAACCTTACTATTTATACAGACTGCTGAAGTCCTAGTTTGGGTAAGTGCTTCAGAAGTAAACAGACTTGAGTGTAAATTTCAGTTACCATATATGGTTAATTCCATTGAAGCTTTTAGTGATAATTTCTGAATCTCAACTTCTTCAACTGTATAATAGGGATAATAAGACCTCTTAAGGTTGCTGTGAAGATTAAAAGAGAATATGTGTACCAATGCAGGAAGATACAGGGATTAAGAAGCTACACTGGGTTTTCTAGCAAGTTTTGTTTGAATCCCTGCTGGGCCACTACCTAGCCATGTAACCTCAGCAAACAACTATTGTTTAACATAATATATATGTTCCATAAACTCACTGCATTATGCTAAATTAGGCAGTACAAAGCACAAGGCTTATGAGGAAAATGGGGCTCAGGGCACAGCACAAAACAACTTTTTCAGTGACATGTTAAAAAAAAAAGATAGAAACCTAATGTTAAAAGAAAAACTTTAGATAATTAAATTTAGTAGAGTTTATTTCAGCAAAGAATGATTCATGAATTGGGAAGCCCCCAAAATTTGACTTAAATAATTTTACTAGAGAATGAGTGTTACTTCTTGGTGAACAAGGGATTTGACTTGTTGCACAGGAGAGCTTGAGAGAGCTTCATGCAGCAATGTGGGCAGTCAGTATTTACAGACAGAGTAAGGAAGTGAGGTATAACAATAGCTTGATTGGTTACAGTTCAGTAGTTTGCCTTATTTGACATGTTCTAATCATTTGGCAGCCTGTGATTGACTGAAGCTCAGCTGCTATGATTGGCTGAGACTCAGCCATTAGTTACAAGAATATACTTGTAAGTTAGGTTGCATTTTGATACATACAGACTCAAGATATGGAGATAGCTTTAGGCCAAATTTAATTTAACACTAAAGAAACAGTAGACAACTTTACACTTGATAAATAGCTAAAAAACAATAACAAATACAACAATATATAAATATGGCACTCCACCTGGAAAAAGACCTAGGGTTTGCCTATGGAAGTGGGGTGGAAAGGGTTGCAACTTGCAAGCTACTGTGAAGTGGCAGGAGCTGGTTATCTGGAATCCTAGGGAAAGTTGTAGCACCAGATGAGGATGGTGTGGCTCACAACACACATCAACCGTGTTGGAGCAAACATGCGTTGTAGCAGAACCTGATGTGCTTATCGTTGCTCTGCCTCAGTTCTCTCATCTGTAAATAAAAATGATCATGGCACCTGCCTTGTAGGGTTGTTCTAATCGTGATTACACTAGATAGTTCCAGGTAAAGTGTTTAGCACTGGGCCTGGCATATAGGTTTGGTGTATTTCCCCTGGGCATTTATGATTTCATATTATGTTAAATTTGACTTAAAGAATTTTCCTAGAGGGCTGCGTGTGATGGTTCATACCTGTAATCCCAGCACTTCAGGAGGCTGAGGCAGGCGGATTACTTGAGGTCAGGAGTTTGAGACCAGCCTGGCCAACATGGTGAAACCTGTCTCTGCTAAAAATACAAAATTTAGTTGGATGTGGTGGCAGGTGCCTGTAGTTGCAGCTACTCAGAAGGCTGAGGCAGGAGAGAATCTCTTGAACCCAGGAGGTGGAGGTTGCAGTGAGCTGAGATCGCGCCACTGTACTCCAGCCTGAGTGACAGGCAAGACTCTGTCTCAAAAAATTTTTTTTCTTTTTACTAGAGGATAAGTGTTACTTCTTGGTGAGCAAGGAATTCAACTTGTTGCGCAGAGCCTGACAAAGGCTCACAAACCTACACAGTCATGATACCTATGCAGGGTCTCCTACTCCTTTTTCTCAAACGGGCCTGACAGGGGAGGCTGAAGACCATTTCTTCCTGAGGAGGAGGCAGGGAGAAGAAATGGCAGCCATGGCTCCCTAGACTCAAGGAAGAGACGAGGACCATAGGTAAGTGTTTCCAGTCCACCAAGAGAGTAGTCCTGTATTAGCCATCGCCTCTGTTCTAGCTGTTCCTGTGCATGGTGCTGGAGTTAAGTCATATAACCTCCCATTAGCTATAATCCACTTCTTGGTGACTCTCCAAACTGAACCTGAATTCCAGAGGTTTCCCTATCAGTTATCACAGTTGGCCCAGCCTGCCCTGAAACCCAGAGAAGTAATTTCATCTTTCATCTGTCCTCCTTCCTGAGTGTCTGCAGACAACTGGCTAAGAACAGATATGAGGGGGCCAGGGCATGACTCACATGGTTTGTTTGGCTGAGCTAGAGAACAAAGGAGACCGGCTTGCGTGAGGAACATGAGAGTTGTTTGCAGGACACTCCTGAGGCATCAGTGCAGGCGGCTGTGTGAGCTTCCCTGGTGTGGTTTGCTTCCAGCTAAATCTCCTACAAGCTCCTGAGTCATATACTCCTGAGTCTGTATGTTTCTTCTCCATGGGTGTCTACTCCCACCTGTGTGCTTGGAGGGTACAGTGCTGCCTCCTCCTTAGCCTCCATCCCTGGAATGCCTTCTGTTATAGGAGAGACCCCACTCTCCTTCTAAGAGTGACCTTAACCCCTGCACCTCCATTGCCACCTTCTATTGTCACTCCTGGCTCTGAATTCATCCCTTATGCCCTTACCAATATCCCCTTGACACTTCATCCTATATGTCTCTGGGACCCCAAGTTCTTTGATCATTGTCTTTTATTGTACCCCCACCTCCTATCACTCAACTAAGAATAGAAGGGTGGTGCGGTTAAGAGCATAGGCTTTGGAGGCAGACAAATCTAGGCAGGAATTCTGCCTCTTCTGCTTATAAGGGGAAAGATAGTTCACTTCTCTAAGAATTAGCTTTCTTATCTGCAAAATGGGAATAGTAGTGCCTGCCTCCTTGGGGTTTCTGAGGATTAAATAAGTAATGTCTGTGAAATTCACAGAAAGCACCTGACAGATTAAATACTCTATTAATGTAGCTGTTGTTATTATTAAGATGCTTAACTTCTTATGAACAGTGGCAGTGGCATTGCAGAGCTAAATCCACACAGTAGGAAATTTACAACTATTTATCCAATGAATGAATTATCACTCATCATTAATGTTGAGTGTTCAGTTCATATATTTTTATATGAATGATGCATTCATTCCATACATTTTTAACAGACCATACCTACATTTGTCTTTTATTTTTTATTTTTTAATTTCAATAAATTTATGGGGTACAAGTACAATTTTGTTACTTGCACAGATTGCGTAGTGGTGAAATCAACACTTTTATAAAGGGTATCCATCACTCAAATAACTTACATTGTATTCATTAAATAATTTTTCATCATCCACTCCCTCACCCTTCTGAGTCTCCATTGCCTATCATTCCACATTCTACATCTATGTGTACACATTATATATGTATGTACACACATATGCATACATATACATGCATATATATTGGTGTGAGCAACACCAATAGGCACTCTGAATGAGAATGGGTGTAAATTTGTACAGTGAGAATTACATCTAGGTGGAGAAATGACTGGGAAGCTTGAGTTACAGTCTGGATTGCTCCACATTTACATTTTCATATATCCTAGAAGTATGAAATCCATTTCCTCAAACTTTAAGCTTTATTAACTCAACCTTGGTCCACAAGTGCCTCCATAGAACTGTGTAGATAGAAAATACTAAAAAGACTTCTTTCAAGGACTTTTCTGTTGATTTGGGAGAATAAGGCATGTTCATACGGCTTTTAAATATCAGTATGGGTTAGCAGATAATTAGTTGTTGATATGAACCCTAGAAATAATCAACGTAATGGGAATTCAGAAGTAGGAGAGTTCTGGTCCAGCTAGCAGGCGAAAGGCAGGCCATGTTGAAGGTGAGAGACTATATGAGCTCTATAAAGGATAAAGGGTGTATCTGGGAAGAAAGTGAGACTAGGTCATCCCTTGTGGGGACCACAGCACAAATTCTGTGGGAAAGCATTGGAGAGTGTTGACTTGATATTTCCATCAGACATTGGTTCTCAAAGGGAATATGACTATCAGAAGGCTTTTCAGAAATCTTTGGGAATGATTTAGGTTGTCACAACTGGGGAGACACTACTGTCATTTAATGAGTCGAGTCTGGAAGTTGCAGACATCCTACAATATGTGAAGTAGACATAGAAATGGTAAATTTTCCTGAGTCCTGGATAACTTTCAGATGTCCTGCTGGACATTTATGTGGTTAAAAACCTACATATATTTATTTTATGTATAACCGAGGCTACATGATTGATAGAGATAGATATAGATAGATAATGCTTTAGTATTATTACATTTTCCAGGACTGCAACTACAGAGGATAGGTTATAGTTGACTACCTTCAGAGTTTTACCAAGCATTGTTCACCATTTCAGAATATCATATCACCAATCAACAATGATGGCACCACTCATGGAAATTTCACTGTAACAGTTGGTTTGAGTTTGTAGCTGTCAGACTCACGGTAATTCTATGCAAGTATATATGATTATCCTTAGTTCTTATTTCAAACTGTCAAATGGAAAGTGAAAGAATGAACAATATTCTGTGAGTATTCTAACTTTTTAAAAATCCACAATGATTTTATATAAATGGATGCACAGATCAGTATGTCTTCTAGTGTAATCATGCCTGAGCACTTATATTTTAAAATATGTTATTTTATTATAAGTTAATTTTCTCTATTTCTCCTCTATCTCGTAGTGAAGTCATCATGTTAATATTTTTGAAACTGTTGGTTGTGTTGTCAAATATTCATAATAGAAAGGAGATGTAGGGCTTGATAAGCAATAAAAACTCCTGGATTAAGAAATCAAATCTGAGAATTACAAGGACATATTTGCTTAATTTCACTGTAGTGGGGGCTGGGATGGGCATGGAGTAGGGTCAGCCTTTGTTTAGCTTTACATCTTTCTCCATAGTGCCATGGTAACTGGTTTGCTCAAATACATCAATTTTTAGTGATTTATTTTAGCAAGAGGTAGATATGCCTTTATACTTTTTCCATATTTAAATTATTTATATCTGATATGGATGTTTATGGAATAATGGATATGGCCAAGGAAATGGTTGTTGTATGGCTTCTTTATCAGCGTCTTCAATGCATCAAAATGCTTTCCTTCTGTTTAAATACCATAGCTGCAGAAGGGTCTCCACTGAGAAGGATTATCTGAATAAGCCATTTTTGTGATAAGAACACACCCCAACAGCCTTTCCCCCTGTTCAGCTTATGTAGTTAAGCTCTACAGAGAAGTTTCTCTTTTTTCTTTTTACAAACTAAGCAATGCTTTTCCCCTGACAGATGGCTGAGGCTTTCCAGAACTCCATGCTTCTCCAGAAACTATCCCTCAGGCAAGTCTTAGGTCCACTTAAACTAAACTTTGGCAAGAGGGAGAAATCTCACGTTTCCTCAAAGAGAAAATCAAATGGCAAGGCATGGGAATAAAGTCTCCAGCAGCTGGAGCTAGAAATTGTTCATAATTATGGCGAGAGATTTGGTGTCAGGGTAAATCCTAAGCCTGGTTTCCCAATATTTGAGGATGGCAGGATGTATCACAGGGTCTTGTAAGATTCTACCAGGAGAAAATAAACGTGTTGCTTTCACTTATGAAACAAGTATATTTTATATGTCACTTTAATAAACCAGAGAATGAAGTCATAAAATCAATAGTGATCGGTTACAGAAACACGAGCTGCATAGTGCTGGTTAGGTGTTTAACAAAAAGATCATGTAGACCCAGGCTCAAAGATCCCCCAGTCATTGTTTAAGATGGGTTTCCATGTTGAGGGCTAAATAACCAGGAAACAGCAAATGTAGTGCTCATTTCATGTTGAGATTGCAGCCAGATGCCATCGTTACTTTTCTTAGGCCTGACATACCCATTAAGGAGAGGTTGTTTAGACCCCAAATGGTATGCTAAATAAATAAAGCTTATTGGTGGTGAGGATGCAGTTTTGATTGCTCTGAAAATTAGACATTTTCACTGAGAAAATGCTTTTTGTAATGTGATACACTCAATAATTTTGATCTAAGAATCATTTCAGGATGGTTGCCTGCTGCTGAGTACACCAAATATGCTGACATTGGTTTGGGTTTTGGTTTTCTAGGAAGTTGTTTTGGCATCAGGTAGACATTGGCTAAAACTGTCAACTGGGCAATATTCAACAGCATGGTCATGTTTAAGAGCTTGGGCTTTGCAGGCTAATAGATTTGGGTTTAAAACCCCAGACTCTACTCATGAGCTAGGGGTCTTCTGGGAAGTTACTATAAAAGCAACAACAATAACAACATTGTATTATGAACAATTTTAAACATAGACAAAATTAGAGAAAACAACTCAGTGATCCCCTGTGTACCCATCACTAGCTTCAAAAATTGTCAATATTTGGAGCAAGTTATCTAACCATGTTCTCATCAGTAAAATGGAATTCATAATAATTCTCACATTCAAGAGTTCATGTAGTGATTATAAAAGCAATAGTGTATATATATGACCTTTAAGCACAGAGGCTGGAATATAATAAGTGCTCTCAAAAGTTTATTCCATTTTGAACTAGGAATACCTTTGGTTTAAAGACACAGCAACCTATGCTGAATGAAAAGTAGGATCTTTGTGGTTTTACTGGCCTTTAGAATTTCACAAAGAATATAGCCCCTTAGCATAAAATGATCAGATCTTATATTTAAAAAATAACCCCCCACATAGTACAGGGATCTGATGCTGAGCTAGCCAAGGCTGTGTCTCAGCAAAAATTCCAAATGACCCATGAAAGGCAAAAATTTCCTTAAAGAAGATGATACTGTCCTCGAAAAAAAAAAAAAAAGAAAATCATTGCAATAAAACAAAAAGTTTGTGGCTAGAAAATCTTACACCAATGAAGGAATACCCTTTCTGCTCAGGTCTGCAGGCTACCAGTGCTATAGATGACCTCAGAGTGAATAGCAGTTCTGCCATCTGCCATTCCCTTTTGGCTGTTCTCAGAGGCCTTTATGGCAGTGAGGGAGAGCATTCTTTTGGTGCGAGAAATAGTTACTGCTCTTGGGTTAGACTGAGAAAGTTTTGCTGAGCTTCAGGATCCAGAGTGAGTAATTTACAGAAAGCGCTCAAGGGTCTATTAGACGGGGTTCCCCTGCCAGGAGAGGTGTTGGGGAAGACTAGTTTTCTAGGACGAAAACTGAGCTGCTTTGCCGAGCACACCAAAAAAGGGGGTGCTGGGGGGGAGAAATGTAGTTTTAACCTTGATTTGTAGCAATTATTATGACCTTCAAAGAGTCATTTGTTAGGGCAAATAAGGATATAGAATTTTAAAAATCCACAAATTGGGTTACTTATTTTGGAGCCAAAGCAAGTTAATTTTAAAATGGGATCAGCACCATAGAATAAATACTTTTAGGTCTTATCCTGCCATTTATACTGGTGTGACCTTAATCTATCCTATCTTCAGTTTCCTTGTCTCAAAAATGGAGATTATAATAGTCTCCCTACGCTGAGGTTTTTGCCAGGGAGAAAGAGATAACATAGGTAAATACATGTGCATTGCTTTTAAATACTAGGTAAAGACTCATATCATCATCATCACAATCATCATCATGGTCATCATTAGTATTACTATTTTGGTGAGTTGATCAATGATGCTACTGGATGGAGAACTTTTTCTGAATGGCATTTCTCTTGCTGTTGGCTTGGACATAGGCAGGTAAACTCAATGTGGAAATTTTTATGCAGTAATTATTTGTTTTTCTTCTACCAAATTGCAGAGAATCCATACATGTAAGTACTGTCTGCTAACTGATTCCACCACTGGAGCTCCATGGAATCCATACAAAGCACACCTCTTCTCTTCTCCTTGGCATCCAATTTGATGGCTCTACATCTGCTTTCAACAATGAGTCAAGGCTGTATCTGGCAAGATGGAAGTTCAAAATCAACAACAAAATCTATTTATTTTGGTTTTGATCCTAGCCCTGGGCCTTTTACTAAGTATTCAGAACAGATTTAATGAATGAAAAAATGAATGAATGGTATACATTTCCATTGTCTATTCTGCTTCTTTTGCCTAGGGAATTGGGTTAGGCCATGATTTCCTTGTTGTTTTTTTCATGTTTGTTTTATCTGCACAACCCTAAATGAAACCGACTAGTTCCATTCATGTATTTCTCTCTTGTTTTATGAGCACCTAATTTCTTATTTTTATTTAAACAGAAGTTAAATAGTAAAAACTTTGGAGTATTTAATTTTACTTAATTAAATTTTTTTTTAAAAAAATAAACATTTACCTGAAAGGAGTATTGCATTTTGAAAAGCAACTTCAACAAATCCCTTTTTGGATGAGTACAATAATGGTTGAAGAGGGCATAATTCATGATGAATTAATTTGAAAGTATAACAGATTTAAAAGTTTTTTAAAAGGGCTAGTATAGAAAAGCCCAAACAAATTATTCAGGATTTTTGGATGTTATTTAGAGAACACACTTTCTTGTATGATTGTTTCTTATTTTTCTCCTTTGTGGTTGCTTGAGTACCACTATAGTGACTCTGTTACAATGGAATTGTTTAACACAAAGTATGCTAAGCAGTTAATACTTTACAATTATATTTTAAGGTATGTATTGTTATGCTTTTTAAACCATAAATTTAAAAATAAGGCTCAGAGATGTTGAATATCTTATCCAACGTTGCACCAGTGGAAAGTTACAAGTCCAAGGTTTGTGTCCTGATTTAACAGGCTCTGAATTCCAGATTCTAAATTTGCTGTTGAGCAGAAAGTGATTTGCACTAGAAAAGTAAATTGATTTCCTATGTAGGCAGACTTCTCACATAAGTAAAGGACTTGTGAGATCTTTAACTTTACATTGCCTATACATTACACTGGTCTAGTCAGTAAATAGTCCCATGATTGCCCATTCTCCAAAGTTAAGTGACCAGTTAGAGAAATAAGATCAGGACCTGCAGCCTCATATTCTTGAGATCTCCTTTAGCGACAAATCAGAGATGATATCTTTCTTGTTAAGAGAAGGTAAATTTTTGCAACTATTCTGTGTGTTGAAACAAATAAAAATAGATAAATTATAATATTTAGGAAAAATATTCATAGGCCATAATTCAAATTAGAGTTGCAGGAAGAGTAAGTGGGAGGTAAAAAAAAAAAAAAAAAAAAAAAGGAGAGTGAACTTCTGATTCATTTGGCAGTGAATAAGGAGGGAAAATAACGTGTTTGGGCTATAACTGGGAAGGAAGGATATTGAAAATAATACTAAGTGAGGGTTGGAGATTAAACACTTTCTTTCCCCAATGTTAATGGTGGCCTACTCCCAACTTCTCCTCTCCCCCTTCACCAAATTACTTCTCACCATGGTTACCTCCATATTCCTAAATCCAACAGACATTCTTTAGTCTTCATCTTAGTTGGCATCCGAGCATCACTGGTACTATTGCCTACTGTATCTTCCCTTTCTCTGATTTCTGGGCACAATTCTCTCTGTTTTTTTTTCCTAGTGTTCCTTGTCCTTCTTTGTAGGTTCTTCTTCTTTTGCCCAGCCATTAGTTGTTGGAGGTCCTAGGCCCTCTCTTCTTATTCTGATTTCTCTACCCAGTGATCTCATCCACCCCTGTGGTTTTCAAGTTGCATATATACTCAGATGACTCATGGTTTTATCTCCAGTCTTGATCTTGCCCTTAACTCCAGACCCATATATCAACTGTCTACTTACCATCTTTTGAATGCCTTGAAGGTACCTCACATTCAGCATGTCCAAGACTGAGCTCATGATCTTCTCTCCCAGGCCTGGTCCTCTTCCAGGGTCTCTCTCGCTGAACAACACCACTGTTCTGTTTACTTGTGCATGCAGAAGCCAAACAGCTAATCTCTCCCTTAACCCCCTTATTCATCACCAAGTTCTACTGACTTCACTGACTAAATCTCTCTTGAATCCCATCTACCTCTGTCTACCTCCTTGGTCATTACCTTAGGCCACGCCACAATGATGTCTTTTCTGAACACTGCAACTTACCCTTGGACTGATCTACCTGCATCCACCCTGGCCTCTCTACCATCTTGTCTCTACCCTGCATTTTCAAAATGTAAATTGCATCGTGTCACTCCCAAGCTTAGAATCCTTTCATTATTTTTCATTCTTCTTAGGACATAGTCAGAAATCTGCCCCATAACTCACCAGGTGCTACCTAGTCTAGGGGAGTGGTTCTCAAAGTGTAGTCTTAGAATACATCAGCATCACCCAGTAGTGTGCTTTGAAATTCAACATCTTATGTCTCACTTTAGATCTGCTGAGTCAGAAACTCTGGGGAAGGGGTCCAACAGATTGTGTTTTCACAAGCCCTCCAAGTGATTCTGATGTATATACTCAAGTCTGAAAACCACTGCTCTAGGGCCCACCTACCTTTCTGGCTATATACAGCCTCTTGCTTTCACCATTCCAGCCTCTCATAGCTTGCTTTTATTCCCTCATCAAGCATATGTTTCCTCTTACCACAGGGCCTTTGCACAACTCTTCCTTTTTCCTTGAGCACTTCTCCCTCTTCTCCTTCCCTAGTTAATGTCTACTCCTCCCTCAAGTCTCAGCTCAATACAGCTGCCTCGGACCAATTTCTCCTAATGATATATATTGCTCCTTTATAATACTTAAAACAGCTGTGTATTTGTCATTTTTGTGTGGTTATTGATTAACATCTATCTCCCCTACTATACTATAAACACCAAAATAATTGAGATGGTATGTATTTTTGCTTATTATCTGCACTATTTAGTTCTAGGATAGTAATAGTACATACTCAGATATTTGTTGAATGAATGAATGAATGAACTTTCCCTTATAGTCTCTGCATACTGTTTGAGAGCACAGGCATATTGGAATCCTCATGGGCAGCTCCCAGTCCCCTCATTTTATAAAATGGAGATACCTACCTCATAGACTGGTTGAGGCAATTATATGAGGTAATACATAAACAAAACCTAGCACAGGACTGGGCACACAAGTCCTTCATAAATCTTAGCTCTGATCATTATTATTGTTATACTCTATTATTATTATTTCAGTTTCCATACTCTCCCTCAATTGTAATGGTTGAGTGTGGTTGGAACCAAACAGTATAATTCTTGGTAAATATGTACATTTTAAAATTATGAGATGAAAATAAATGGTTGTGCATTTTCTCCATTTTTTAAAAAAATTGTGTATCACCCAATGTATTTGTCCCAGAAAGTTCTTGTTAGCCCTGTCACTGGTTTCTAATGCCATTCATTTATTAATTCAGCAAATAATTAGGGAATACCATGATGTATTGTGCTGGATTCTAGGGATGCAGTTATGACCAAGATAGGCATGGATCCACATGGAGTTCACAGTCAAGTGGAGAATAAGATATTAATAGTGCAGTGGGGAAATACTTCACCACAGTGCCACTGAAAATGATAAAGACAAGTACAAGGTCCTATGTGTTTGTGAAACTGGAGGACCAATAGGCAAAGTGGGGATTTTCCACCTTGAGGCCACCTTTGGCTTTCAGGTAGAAGCCACCTGACATAAACCAAACTAACTGGTGTTCATGGCAGCATGTTATGCAAACCAAATAGGTGAAATTGATGCATTTCTCCCAATCTGAATCAAACTGGTCTCAATATGTGTTAATTCGGTGTGTTCCTATGAGCAAGGTTTCCATGAAAACCAGCTAAAAGGGGAACACAGCTGGGAGCAGTGGCTCACACCTTTTATTAGTCCATTTTCATGCTACTGATAAAGACATACCTGAGATTGGGTAATTTATAAAGAAAAATAGGTTTAATGGACTCACAATTACACATGGCTGGGGAGGCCTCAATCACGGCAGAAGGTGAAAGGCACATCTTACATGGTGGCAGGCAAGAGAGAAGTGAGGCAAAAGGGGTTTCTCCTTATAAAGCCTTCAGATCTTGTGAGACTTACTACCACGTGAACACTATGGGGGAAACTGCCCCCATGAATCAAGTATCTCCCATGGAGTCCCTCCCACAACACATGGGAATTATGGGAGCTACAATTCAAGATGAGATTTGGGTGGGGACACAGCCAAACCATATCATGCCTGTAATCCGAGCACTTTGAGAAGCCAAGGCAAGTGGATTACTTGAGCTCAGGAGTTTAGGCCTGGGAAAGGAGAAACCCTATCTCTACAAAAAAAATTACAAAAATTAGCTAGGCATGGTGGCACACACCTGCAGTCCCAGCTATTTGGAAGGCTGAGGTGGGAGGATTGTTTGAGCCCAAGAGGTTGAGACTGCAGTGAGCTATGGTTGTGTTACTACACTCCAGCCTGGGTGACCAAACAAGACCCTGTCTCAAAAAAAAAAAAAAAAAAAAAGGGAAGTGGGGAGCAATATAAGGGAAAAGCCAGGTGGGAAGCCTGCATTATTAAAATGCCTCCCAGTTGCTTTCTATGCACACTTAGCATTTGAAAACTATTCCTTTCTAGGCCCTCTGCCTGATTTCCCTTTGGCTGGCTCTGATTTCTTTACCACTCTGAACACCTGGGGCCGAGGCTCTTTCTCATAGTAGTTGGAAAGCAATCCTTTCTCTTTCTTTTTACTCAGTTTGATCCAGGCCTTAATCTTTGAACAGCATCAAATATTCTTTGCCATTTGATAAAGCTGGGGTTGGAGGAATCCAGAGTTTTCAAAAGCAGGTCTTGCGTTACCGTTGGAGATCCAGTGAGTCTTTCAGCAAGACTAACTCTAAATCATCCAGGCCTAATTAGTTTATTTCAAAGAAATACCCAGGTGTTGTTTGACCTTCAAACATATGGGCTGCTGAAGTAAATGAAAGTCTTGCCTGTTCCCATAATGCTGAGGGAACTAGATGGGGCAATTCTTTTTCATATTCTCTGAGTTTTGAGGAGGGATTATTAGGTTTGGGCTAAATGAATCATTTGCTTTAGTAATATACTCAGTAGTGGGCTGCAGTTGCCTTGCTGAGGGTACAACCAGATGTGAGCTGTCACTAAGCACCACTAAAATAGGGAGAGATAGGTAGAAAAACTGGGCCACTGTAGGTGGAGCTTGAGCTCTGAGATGTGGGGATAACAACCTAGGCTACAGGGAGAATCAGTAAGGTAGGCGGATCACTGTGTGCTGTGTGCAGTTGCTTGACAGTGGGGAAGTATTGGTACTGCGGAACCAGGGTGGCTTTTTTTTTTTTTTTTTGCCTTTTTCCAGCACTACGAGTGGGCGCTATCCTTTAAGATTAAGACTCCTGACTTGGTATGCAAAGATTTTTTTTGGTTTTTGTTCAGACCGTTCTACCCAGAGTTGTTGGGGTTTTAGTATAGCGGCCTATGTTTTTGTACCTTACATGTTTTCTAAGAATTGGAGCTGCGTTAAAAAAAATTGTTCAGTAGCCAAGTGTATGTTTTTGGAGCTAGAAAGACCTGGTTTCAAATCACAATCCCTCCCGCTTATTAGCTGTTTGACAATAGGAAAGTTGCTTAACTTCTCTGAGGCCCAGTTTTCTCAGGTATAAAATAGCGCTGATAATATTTTAGCATTTCACAAAGTACATTTCAATGAAATTTTAATTTGCATCCAATCAAAATGGGATTTAATGATCAAATACATCTGGAAAACCCTTTAGACTGTTTTCCTCTATCTCAGATATGATAATGCATATTTTCAGATTAAAGTCCCTGGGAACTTGTGCAGGAAATGAAACTGTTTAACCCCAAATGTGAAAATGTAGTTAAGATCAGGAGGCTTTTTCTTTTGTAGAAATACAAATGATCTCATAGCATGATTGTAAGGGTTAAATAAAAATTTAATATAAATGCTTTTCAGAGCATCTGGGTCATAGTAATCAAAAGTAGTGAGAATTATCAGTGTATAAATATTATTGAGGATTTTTGTCTTCAAAAACAAAACTAAATTTGATACACCCGGGTTTTGACCACAGACATTAACTGTATCAGCATTTGCCAGTTGGAAGTTTACAGAATTCAGCTCTCACTGGTGGCTACTGGAATGGTTGCGATTTATTGAGTGGCTACTATGTGTCAGGGAATCCATTAGGTACCTCAGTAGAGAGTCATCAATATATTTAATGGTCCCAACTACTCGACAAGCTAGATATTATTCTTTCGTTCACAGATGTGGAAATTGAGGCTTAAAGAGAATAAGCGCACTGCCCAAGGCAGTGTAGACACTCAACTGTGGAGGTTGGAAATTAGCTTGATTTTTTCCGACCAAAGCCCTTGACTATTCTCAGCTGGCATTTTACAAACCCTGGAAGATATTCGCAATAAGCCTAATTGAAATCAACCACCTGACCAACGTGAGGCAGCAGAGGACTAAATGTGTTGGGAAGGTCACACTTCAGCCACACCAAAAATGTTTCCTTTATGGAATTCAGCTTGTTCACTCATCCGAAAGACTTGCACACATCGTTCCCTTTGCCCAAAGCATTCTCCCTGTGTTGTCTTTCTTGGCTGTCTCTCACTCATTCTTCAGGTCCTGGGACTGATGTACTTCCTCCAGAAAGTCATTCCTAACTCTTCAAGTCACAGGCAATGCCTCTTCCATAGACTCCCTTAACACTCTGCACTTGCCTTGTCACGGCTCTTTCTCACTGTCATGCCTTTCACTTGTCCATCTTCCCAACAAACTGTGAGCAGGAACCAGGTCTCTGTCAGCATTGTGTCCCCAGCACATCACACATAGTACTGCATAGACTTTTACTGATGAATGAATGGTGTTCATTCAAAACCTCTATGGGAAAATTATTTATACCTTAGGTTAATAAGAAATGGGACAATAATTTGTTGAATAAGTATCACCTATTTGGTATGCAAGAGCTTCAAAAACATGATTTAATGGAATTTTTGGCAATAGAATGTTGAAAATCCCTGCATTAAACAATACCTGCTACTAAACTATAAGGAAACCTTTGTACTACGGTGAAGATTGTTGAGAGATGGGGCATATTTTGGCTGAGTCTATAGAACAGTGCACAGTTTTCCAGGTTCAGAAACTCATTTTCTAACAGGCCTCTGAGTTGGAGGTGGTAGAGGTGTGCAGTGGTGCGATCTCGGCTAACTGCAACGTCTACCCCCCAGGTTCAAGTGATTCTCATGTCTCAATCGCCCAAGTAGCTGGGATTACAGGTGCGTGCCACCACACCTGGCTAATTTTTGTATTTTTAATAAAGACAGGGTTTCACCATGTTGGCCAGGCTGGTCTTGAACTCCTGGCCTCAAGTGATCTGCCCACCTCGGCTTCCCAAAGTGCTGGGATTATGGGCATGAGCCACTGTGCCCGGCCTCTCTCTCATTCTTAGAATACATTTTTAAAGTCCTGGTTGTTATTCCCATTACAGTTGAGAAAGCATAGGCTTTGAGAAGTTTTGCAATTTGACAAAGACACACAGCTAGAGTGGTGGAGCAAGCATTCAAATCCAGGTCTGTCTGCCTCCAAAGTCCATTTTGCCCCACTTATGCTGCCCTATCTTCTAAGATATGAGCTTTCTTCTCCATGGGAGTTACACTGACAAAGTAATTAGTACTGGATCTTGGTGAATAAGTTCCCTCTGGAAATTAATCTTTGCAGCAGAAGGGTCCAGTGAGCTTAAAAATCAAGGCAAATATGCTTAAACGTTCTGTATTCTCCTCCTATTTAGGCTATTGTGTCATCTTCCTCAATGCCAAAAATATTCTGATGGTGACAACAGGAAATATTTATTAATGTCAGAACACCTATTTCCTTTGTTAATTCTGAATCTGCACTTAGCCTTTGAAATCTAATTCTCCTTAGGTTCCATTTTTTTCCTTGTTGATCGAGAGTACCCAATGTTAGGTTTACTCTAATTTGACATTAGTTATGGTTTTGTATGCAGGGAATCACCCTGGTTTTAAGGGCCTGCCCATCTCAAAGGTTGATGGATTATCTCCTGCAAAGATTTCTATAGATGAATTCTTAGAAGCATTTGATTTTGATCTTACCTACTTCATGGCATAACTGGAAGGCAAGGGGAATGTGGGAGATTGATTCCTTTGAGCACGTTCTCAAAAAGTGGCATATTTTCAATCATATATTATGGTAATATCTTGACATGTTAGTTGTTTCGGTTAAAATGAAAAGATGTTAGGGAAGCAACATGAAAGCAAAGGGCAAGCCTGTTCGCTACATAGTGGAAACATCAATGCCAAATAATGAGAAGTTAGAAAAGCTAACCAAAGCCTGTCATCATTTGTGATGCATGCTCCTCACCACAAAGGTCAAAGGCGTCCTTGCTCCCTGCTTGTGCCCCCTAGCTTCAGAACCTGACCATGCAGCCCATCTGCCCATGCAGCTGACTGTGACTGACAGGCACTAATGAGTATCAAGTGCTTGGCATGGGGCAGGGCACAGCACTACAGCACTAAGGGAGGATTTTTATTCTGTCCATTTCACTTCTTGAGATGATCTATTCTTATTTGGTTTCTACGTTCTAAAGGTTTAATTGGGGGTTTCAGTCTCCTTTTGATGATTCACAGGCCAATGCCTAAAGGAGTGGGCCCTTCCCAGGCTTCATTCCCATTTAAATGAAGAGACTCATTTTTCTCAGAGTTTCTCAAAGCTTTGTCTGAGGAATCCCTGCCTGAGATTCACCTGGGGTACCTTTTTTTTTTTTTTTTTTTAATGTCCCCATTTACAATACCTGCATTTTGGAGAGTGAGAACTTTAACGAGTTCCTCAAGGGTGACTTCTTAGCAGTTCTTCAGCCTTATGACCACTGGCCAGGATTCAGAGAAGGGAGGAGCTGGGAGAGGCCTGGGAGGTCACATAGTCAGTTAATCCCTGTTATTTGACAGATGAGGTAAACCAAGGCACAGAGCAGAACCAAAGTTGTTGACAGAGCTCAGGCAAGACCCGAGTGTGGGCTTTTCAGATCTCTCCCAGGCTCCAAGGCCAAAATCACCTTTCTACACTGTAGTTGACATTTCCTTTACAGCTCTGGAAGCAGAGTATGAATTTGTTCTATAAGCCTATATTTTATAAGGACGAAATGGTAACTTATTGAAGTGCCCATTGCAGTACCATCTGCTTTTGATCTCAAGCAGTAACATCTCAATTAACCTATTCAAAATTGCTTTGTGATCTCTCATTGTCTTCAGAGTAGGGTTCAAGTGGGTAACAGCCCCTCTCTGTGATTGGCACTCCCTTCTCCAAAGCATCTGTCATTCCTCTCCTCTCCTCCACCTACTTCACACTCTACTTTCCAGATAATAACTTTTTTCAGTTTGAGAGAGCCGTATTCATTCCTCTCAAGGGTTCACACATGTATTCTCTCTGCACTGTTTTTCTAGCAAAGCTATTTTGGATGTCAGGTAATATCTTTTCTCCTCTGGAAAGCTTTCTCTGACCTCCCAAGTGCAGGTTACAGACATTCCCAGGAACCTACCTTGCACGCTATGCAGCTCCTTTCAGATGGATTGATACCATGTTGCAATTGTTTTTATGTTTTTCTCCCCAAATATATTTTATGTTCTACAGGACAGGAAGCATGTTTAATTGAAGTGTACCTAGGACACAGTACCTGGCACCTAGAGGCACCTAATAAACTATACACCAAATAAATGGCGGGATTGGTAAATGGTAGAAGGTGATGTGGGTTAGGGCAAGCTGGGGTCCATCATGAAAGGTTTTGGTTCTGAGTAGAAGATGCTTGTCTGGACCTAGTCCATGACAATGATCCATCTGAGGCTTCTTGATGAGGGTGTAGGGGGAATATTACCCTGGCAGCAGTGAGGAGCTTGGCTGGGAGTGCAAAGAAGCTAGAAACCACATGAGAATTATGATGTGGCTGCCACAGTCCAGACTCAAGGCCATGACAGTAAGGAGCAGGCCTATGGCTGTAGGAATGATAAAGAAATGAATTCATCCCAGAAATGCTGCTTGTGAAATAAGAGCACTTGATAGAAGAGAGTCAAAGATCATTCCTAGAGGGATCATCCTTTCTTTCACAGGTTTATTAATTTATTCAGCAAACATTGATTGAGGTACAAGGCACTGGTGTATAGCAGAAAATAAAACAGACATGGTCCTTGCCCTCCTGAAAGTAAGATAAATAATAGATAAGTAAACCAAAAGAAGGAGTGCTTAATATAACCAGCAAGGAATCAACTTCATGAATGAAATTCAATAATTCATGTAAAGCATTTGGTACAGTGCTTGCTTGGCATGTAGTAAAAACTCAGTAAATATTATCAGGCTCCTCTCCTCCACCAATCATCTCATGAAAATAAAGGGATCTTCTGTTGTGTCTCATAGCTATTAAATAAATCACAATAATGGCTGCCATATATCAAGTGCCTATTACATACCAAGTTCTATATCATGGACTTTGCATGTACTATCTTCTTACAACAACCTTGTAAGATAGCTACAATTATCCTTTTTCAGATAAGGAATCAGAAGCTAAAATAAGTTAATTTTCAAAAATTTCCAGGGCTAGTAAAGAGAAATCCTTAGGCGTGCTCATCTCACAAATTCTATTCCCTTTCCATTGTCAAATATGGTTGCTGTCAACTAGTGTTTTGACCATCTGCTTTATGATGGATCTGATGGGTTCTTTCGACTTAGCTATCCACTCAGGTAACTGAAAGAACATGCAAGTAATAAGGAGTAAATGGAAGCAATTACATATGGCTCAGCTACCCACATTCAGGCATGGACAACTGTGTGCTCCTTCCTGACTTCCAATGTACATCTTTGAACTGAGAAGACATTTGAATAAAGTCATTCTGTGACTCTTTGAAGAAAGTGTTTATTTCTGTATGTTTGGAACTCTTAGATCATAGAGCATCTACATTATTGTTTAACTCAAATTCTGAGTGCCTACAGTGTTAGGCCAAAGAGTGTAGGCTCTGTTGACGTCCTGTCTTTAGTAAACTGAAATTGAACAGGTCACTTAATACATTCTAAGCCACATTTAGTTATTTATAAAGTTGGAACAAATAGGATCATAACAGAAACACTATCTCATAGGATGCATTTGGGATTTAATGAGTAAAAATAAAGTATATTCTTAACTCGTGGCAGTTTTGCATTTAGCAATGTCTGGAGACATTTTTGGTTGCCACAACTTGGGGAATGCTGCTGGTGTCTAGTGAGTAGAAACTAAAAATGCTGCTAAATATCCCACTTTGCAGGAGACAAACCCCTCAACAAAGAATTATCTGGTCTAAAGCATTACTAGTGCTACTAGTGCTACTACTGCCAGAGTTGAGACACCCTGATGTATATCCTAGGAACACTTGGAAAATCCCTTGGAAACACTCAGATGCATGATACCCAGATGAAAATACATCTAGGGTATTGACTAAATATTTCACTTTTCATCTAAATATTTTGAAGTTATGAAAAGAATATTTCCATTTGGGATGTGGTGTGGGGCGGTAAAGTTCTTTGTCAGTTGTTTAAGAGTTTCAGAAAGCTGAATTCGCATCAGACTCAAAGTTCTGTTTCTTTCATTTCAGGAGTGGTTCACATATAACATCACTTTGGGAATGGAGGTTTATTTGTTTTTATGTAGTTCTGTGTAACTTAAAAGCATCTTGAATTATTAAACCAGTTATTTTCCAGGCCTGCAAATGTTTTCAGCATGTCGCCCTGTTTCCCTGAGTCAGCACATAGTATTGTGTCTTGGAAGACCTCACTCAAAACCATTTCCTTAAAATGTTGCTATTTTTCTTTTGGATTGTTATATTTGGGGTGCTTATTCTGACCAAAGAGGGCATGTTTCTCCCAGATCTCCTCATTTAAGGACCTGTTGGGAATTCTACTCAGGGTGAAAAGGGTACGGACCCAAATTTCAGGCTAAAGAGGATCTTAAGGGGTCATTTAATATTTTCCCCTGATGCACTGGACTCTTGCTTACTTCCAGCCAGCAGCCAAACCATAAGGTAAATCTTCCAGCTCACATTTTATGAGACAATAAGAGTACTTTGAATTACAACTAAAAAATTCTTTTTCTGCTTCAGAGCCAAATGCTTTTACAAGAGGCAGGAAAAAAAAAAAAGAAGAAGAAGAAAAAGAAAAAAACCTGCTCAAGTCAAACTGATGAAAACCAGTCAAAATATGTCCTTGCTGTGGCTGATACAGCGCTCCTGGCTGGTCCCAAAACACAGAAGGCATCTTCAGGCACCACCACTCTCCACACTGACTAAACTAGATTTGTGTCAACTGCTTGAAAGCTGCAGTCCTGCACCACACATTTCCTGAGATTATTATTGAGAATTATCAGACCTGTTTTGTTCATTACCAGGAAGCTGAAAAATGACTTGCAAAAAGAGGCTGAAAGCTTTCTACAAGCCAGTACAGGCTGACTTTTAAATAAAGCTCTTGAATCCATCATGCAGGGGCTAAAACCTCAGGGAAGTTATCCTTCATAATAACTCCATGGAAATTTCTATTGAAATCCATGGGCCCCCTAGGGATGGTTAGTCCCCCCTCCCATCTAAGTTTGTTCACTTAATATGCACTCATCTCATATGATTTGCTTTTAAGGAGCAAATGTGTTCATTCTTAATTTTTATTTTAAACAATAGTAACTCATGCAGAAGCAAGAGAACGAGATTTTCCCCTCTTAATGTCAAGAAATCTGAATTCTGCTTAAGGAAATCATGCAATTATATCCTGTGAGAACTGAAGACCTACCTCATCATCCAACTCAGTTTCATAGACCCAGAGAGGCTCCTAAGATACCCAAACTAATTATGCCTGAATGGGGAATAACGGAGCCCAGCCAAAGATCTTTGTGCTGTAATACACATGGCACCCGAGGTCTTACTGATGTTAATTGTTCTCTTTGTTGTTTTCATCTGAGACTAGACTGTCCAGCTCTTATTTCTCCTGATATTCCTAACAGTTCATTAATAATCCCTGTCCCCTTCATCCCCATCTGACTTTGAAGAACCTGAATTCATCTAGGCTTTGATTAGTGGTAATTATTTACCTGTCAGACTCCAGCTGGAGTGCATCACCGAAGCTGAGTCACATAGCTTTGCTTCCAGTGACTGCTTTCAAACAATTAAATCAGAGAACCACCTGTGTAAATATGTAATATTTGGTGATAAGACAATGATTAGGCAATGCAGCCTGAGCTGAACTCGTGAAAAATACTGAATATTTCTCCCTTGGGCTTTTTACACATGCCTTTAAGCATTTCTGATCTCAAGAACAAGGTCAGGTTATTTTCCCACCCTTCCTACACCTTGTTTGTTTGGAAAATGTAGCTAATCTAATATCTCTAGATTTGGTTTGTTTGAAAGCATTAAAATTTTAAGGAAATCATCTCATGTGCAAGCTGAAAGAGAGGTTGAAATAGGGTGAAACACTAACCAATAATTTTCTTTTTCAGAGCCAAAAAGTCGACCTCAACAGATAAACTGACAATCGAAACTCATTTTGGACAATGGTATCTGTCGTTATTTGTATTTAGTACTTCTTTGGTGGGATTGCAAAGGTAGGATCATGGCAGGAGCAAGAGCTTTGTAGTCAGGTAAACCAGGGATTTGAATTATCACTTTAGCACCTAGTAGCTATGTGACCTTTAGCACATTTTGAGCCTAGGTTCCAAATCTGTTAAAAAAAAAGGAGACATAATTCCTAACCTTATCTACCATGTCATGCCACATGTAAATTACTGAGCTCTCTTCCTGCTAAGCAAACATCCACTCTGCCCCCACTCCAGAATAATAGACCAGAAAATCTATCTTCTTTAGCAAGCCACAGTCTTACATTGTTCGTGATTTTTAAAAGTTGCTTTTTGGTGGAGAACAGTAAGCAATAAGTGATACTGCCAGAAAACAATTCTGAAATTTCCTTCTTTTCTGTCAAACAGTACACTGCCCTACATTTGGCATTTGTTCCTTCTTTAACAGAAATTCATGTAGACTAACCATAGAAAAGATCTTTTCAGTTCTATAGTTGGACATTGAAAAATACTGACCCTACCTATCAGTTGCTTAGGTTTTTGCTGTTTCAATCTGAAATTTTTTGGCAGAAGGGCATTCTCTGGGTGGGACTTCATGGACCCACTCCTATCGTATTCCCTTTGCATCTATGGGGTATCACTTTATGCAAAACTCAAAGCCCTGTTTCATTACTTCCTAAACTCTGTGATCTTGGACAAGTTATTCTTTGTGCTTTGGTTTCTTCAATTGCAAAATAGAAATAACCAATGAGTAAGATTATTCAGAGATTTCAGTGGGTTACACGTAAAGGACTTAGAATAGTGATTTGAAGAGAGACAACAGTAGACTTTCTTCCTTTTTTTTTCACATTTTGGATGCAGAGGGTACATGTGCTTCTTTGTTACATGAGTATATTGCATATTGTTGGGGATTGGGCTTCTGGTGTATCCATTACCCAAATAGTGAATATTGTACCTGGTAGGTAATTTTTCAACCCTCACCCCTAACTCTTCTCACTTTTGGAGTCTCCAGTGTTTATTATTTCCATCTTTATGTCCATATGTACCCATTGTTTAGCTCCTATTTATAAGTGAGAACATGTGGTATTTGGTTTTCTGTTTCTGAGTTAGTTCAGTTAGGATAATGGCCTCCAGCACCATCTATGATGCTGCAAAGAGCATAATTTCATTCTTTTTTATGGTTGAATAGTATTCTCTCTCTCTCTCTCTCCCTCCCCTCCTTTCTCTCTCTCTCTCTCTATATATGTATATATATAAAATATAAAATAGGATGTGTGTGTGTATATATATACACACACATATATACACACATACATACACATACACCCTATTTTCTTTAGTCAACCATTGATGAGCACATAGGTTGTTTGCTATTATGAATAATGCTGGGATGAACATACCAGTACAGGTGTCTTTTTGATATAATTTATTTACCTTTGGGTAGATACTCAGCAGTGGGATTGCTGCATCAAATGGTAGTTCTATTTTTAGTTCTTTGAGAAATCGCCATACTGTTTTCCATAGAGGTTGAACTAATTTACATTCCCACCAGCAATATATATGTGTGACTTTTTCTCCATATCCATGTCAACATTGACAACAACAAATAAATGTTAGTTGTAGTTGTGGTTGCTATTATTATTGAGACAAATGTAGGCAGTTAACAAGAGTTGGTGTCATGGAAAGAGCTAGTGTGCACAGCACAGTATTCAAACTCCTAGTCTTCCCAAGTCAAAAAAGTCACTGCTAAAAATGTTATCCTCTTTCATAAAAGTCATTTTTAGTTTCATTTAGTTTTAATACAATGTTCTATTTGCAGTTTCTGAATATGACAGTGAAAAGTGAGAAAGACTTCTGTGAAATACTACTGTTACTTTTACAGGCAGGTCCAATTGCATTTAGACCAAAATTAATCACTGACTTCCAGTTGATACACTCTTGAGGGAATAAACAGCAGAAAGTTATAAAAAGTTAGATTTATTTACTATCACTTTTTAAATGAATATTTTGAACAGCAGTATGCAAGGTTTGAGGATATAAACCTGTCTCCTGCTGACTTGAGCATCTAAGTTGCCCACAATTACCTGATTGTTTTGTCACTTTGATGGTACCTTCTATTTTTGGTGAGCCCTTTGCTTGTTTTTAGATAGGTTTTACTAGTGTAAAACATAAACATCCTAAACACCCCCAAATTTTCTGAAGCCAAAAGATATACATTAAATTGTGACAGGAGAGCTAATACAGATTTGTAGGAGGCTGTGAAAGGAGTTTTAAATGCAAAATGTTAAGAAGGATCACTCTTCTTGGAGTGCAGCCTTTCACCTCCTAATCTTTTAAGCAAACTGATCAGTACTAAATGAAAAGATGTGGTGGGATGAATTGCTTCGGAATAGAAAAAGCACTTTAAATGATTAGGCTTCCTACACATCTTAAAATACAATTACTCTGAAATTCCCATTAGATCCCATTGAATTCACAGGGCAATATGGTCTCCTTGTTTTGTTTAACAGCTATACATTCCCAAGGGTGTTAACGACTCATTGTGCTGGAGTTGAGCTCTAATATTCTTCTTCTCTGAGGCCTTATCACTTACCTAGTCTGTTGATTAACTATATATAACAATATACCATTGTCCAATTGAGTAGGCTGTATTATAAGCATCTCAATAATACCATAAAATCTAAGCAGAGAAAGAGAGGGTGCACTGATAAGTGTAAGTGCATGCACTGAATTTCTGAAAAGTATCTTCTCATTCTGCATTTTCAGTGCCACAGTTTAAACACCCAAATGTTCTTTCTGTGCATTTATGAATGTATAATTCTTTACATTCGGGATGCTTTTCATAAACTTTGGTCCATTTTTGTAGAAAATTGAAGAAATCATTCTAATTCCACATTTTGGACACTTTATAATTAACCTGAAATTTTTTCATCTGGTTTAAATATTCTGCCAACTCCTCTTGCACCTTACTTCCTGGTCAGTTCCCACATAAATTTCTGCAGCTGTAAAATGTCAGGCTGCTATTGATTCTCTGTCTCCTTGCTAAAGGTTACTAACTTCATCAACAGTAATGCTATAAATTACATCTGTTAAGATTCTCTTATTCCTTGCTGCTAGCTCACAACATACCTTCAGTTTCTGGCTGCTTAATGTTGCTGACATTCATTTTGCCCATCATTCTACAAAGACTATAGAACTGAATTATTCTTGGATACTATTACCAAGTTGACACACTTTCAGCTTCTGGATCATGAGCTGAAACCAAAAATCTGACGTTTTTGGCAACAAAACCCACAGTGTATTATCTTTGGTCCAAAAAGGCTTTCAAATAATGAAAGCATGACTACAGCTGTTGAATCTTATTCCAAGTTTCTTTCTGCCTTCCTTCACCCATGCACCCATAACATTCGGATGCATAGACCTGGAATAACATTCTCAGTTTTTATTCAGAAGAAAAAAATAGAGTTGTTAGAGATCTGTGTAAGCAAAAATTAATGGAGCATCATGGCATTAATGCGAGCTAGAAGATTATAGATTCATAGATCTCAATTCATATGCTACAAACTTTTCACAGGTTTGCCACCTAATTGGGAACAGTCTGTGCAGTTTTCGTTTTGTACCACTGAAGTTATTCACTATCATGACAACTGTAACTAATTATGTTTGTCTGAGCTGGTCATGAAGCATGGTGGTGGTGGTGGGGCTGAAACTAGGAGTAGGAAAGGAAAGACAGCACAACACAAATCTGAAAAGAAAAATTGAAAAGATGCGTGACATGAAAGATGTGTGGGTGGGAAGCCTGTAGTATCTTTTCCCTAGGAGAGTATAAATATGCACACATTATTGACCTTATTGAAGTATAATTTACATGGGAAAAAATCAGTGTACCTATTTTAAGTGTCCAGTTTAAGTTTTGATATGTGCATACATATGTGTAATGATCACAAAAATCAAGACACATAAAATTCCCAATTCACTAAAATAATATCTTCTGTTTCTGCCCAGGCAACCTCCCACCCTAACCCCAACTGCCATTATACTTTCTATCAATAAAGACTAGACTTACCTGTTTTAGATCTTCAAGCAAATTGAGTCATGTGATGTGTACTTTTTGGGGATTAGGCACTTCTCAGCAAAATATTTTTGAGATTCATTCATATTGTGTTCAACAAGTGTTCATACATAAGTAGACAAGCAGTCTGTGTAGCAGACATATGTTTTTATTTTTCTTGGACTAATACCTAGAAAGGGGGTTGATTAGTTATATGATAAGCATATCTGTAACTTTATAAGAAACTACCAAATTGTGTTCTAAGAAGTTTATACCATTTTACACTCTCCCTACCCATGTATGACATTTCCAGTACTCCTAAATCCTCTCCAAATCTTGTTAATATCTGTCTTTTTCATTTTAGCTATTTTAGTGGGTGTGTAGTGGTATCTCATTGTGGTTTAAAATTGTGTTTCTATGGTGACTATGATGTTGAGTATCTTTCAGTGTTTACTGACCCTTATATTCTTCTGTGAAGTATATGTTCAAATCTCAAATCTTTTGCTCCTCTTAAAAATTTGGTTGTCTTTTTATTGAGTTATAAAAATTATTCTTATAGTCCAGATACAACTCTGATGTGCATTGTGAATATTTTCTTTCAATCTTTGACTTGACATCTGATTTTTTAATGATGGTTTGTCAGTAGCAAAAGTTTTTGCTTTTGAGGAAGCCTTATCAATTTGGTCTTTTTTGGTTAGTACTTTTATGGTCTAAGAAATCCATTATGGCTAGGTCATAAAATTTTATTATTTTAGGTTTTACATTTAGTTCCACGATCTGTGTCTAGTTTACTTTTTGCCTGTGGTAAGGGGTAGGAACAAAAGTTAGTCTTTTTCAATACAGTCTGATTGTTACAGCACTAATGGTTGAAAAGACTACACTTTCCTCTCTGTTCTATTCAAGCTTACTGACCTTTATCTTCTACAATATCAAACGGTGACTGCAACTATCTCGTGAATTTTTTCACTTCAGATATTATATTTTTCTGCTTTAGAAGTTTCACTAGGTTCTTTTTTACAGTACCCATTTCTCTCATTGCATTTATGTTTTTATACACATACTTGGAACTGCTGATAGCTGTTTTAAGGTCCTTGTCCACTAATTTCATCATCTCTCTCACTTCTGGGTCTCTTTCTGTTGATGCATTTTTCTCCCGGTTATGGAAAGGAGATTTTCTCTTAATTTCTTGTGTGTCTAGTAATTTTTTTATTGGATGTTGCTGAACATTGTGTTACAGTATTGTATGGATTTAGTATTGCTCCTTTAAAGTGCACTGTGCTTTGTTCTAGTAAGCATTTAAATTTCATGTAGATTAGCTTAATCTTTTTGAGATTTCTAAAAAGTTTTATTAGAACGAGTATGGAGTACAGTAGCCCCCCCGCCCCCTTATCTGTGGGGAATACTTTCCAAGACCCCCTATGGATGCCTGAAACTGAGGACAGTACCTCCCCACACCTGATTACTATTGATTGGAATGCCTCTCTGTTCATGTCTTGCACCCACAAATGTAACTCTTTTCCGTCTTAACTAAGCACTTTGCATGAACCGTGGTGGTAACTTTTGCAGTTTGAGGTGGGACAGCAAAACTAGCAAATATCTTTTTCCTTCTTCAAAATTCCACGGATAGGAGATGCGTTCTTACTGTAGATCTCAGCCACCTCAGCATATGACTTTTTTTTTTCCTTAAGTCAAGAACTTTCACATTTTTATTTAAAGGAAGTACTTTGTGGCTTCTCTTTGGCTTATCCAAATTTCCAGCATTGCTATTCTTGCATGTGGGCGTTGTTATTAAACGAAAAAAGGGTTACTTGTGTATAAGCACTGCAATACTGCCTCAGTCATTCTGATAAGCTAAGTGACCAATGGGAGGGTAGCATATACGGGACAGAGGGATGATTCATGTTCTGGGTGGGACAGAGTGGGATGGCTTGAAATTTCATTATGCCACTCAGAACAGTGTACAATTTAAAATTTATGAATTGCTTATTTCTGAGATTTTCCATTGAAAATTTTTGGACTGAAGTTGACTGTGGGTAACTGAAGCTGCAGGAAGTTAGACTGTGGATAAGGGGGAGCTACTCTAGGTTTTATTGTAGGGACAATTTTGCATTACTACTGAGGCATGAATATTTTGGGGTCTCTACTAAATGACACATAAATTCAATGGTGTATCTCGACTTTGGCTGGAACTTGAATACATTTCAGTTCAGGAGGAGCTCTGGTAGTTTTTCAGTTTATAGTTCGTCAATAATTGTCTTTCCAAGTAGCTGTTCTTTCACTTGTGGTGTCTTACACTATATAGTTTCATAATCAGCCAAAAACTCAAGAACATCCTTGTGCATATTTTGTTTTTATTTTTATTTTTGAGACAGAGTCTCACTTTGTCGCTCAGGCTGGAAATGCAGTGGTACGATCTTCGCTCACTGTGACTTCTGCCTCCTGGGTTCAAGCGATTCTTGTGCCTCAGCCTCCGAGTAGCTGGGATTATAGGCGCCTGCCACCATGCCTGGCTAATTTATTTATTTATTTATTTTTGAGATGGAGTTTCACTCTCTCAGGTTGGAGTGTAGTGGCACAGTCTTGGCTCACTGCAACCTCCGCCTCCTGGGTTCAAGCGATTCTCCTGCCTCAGCCTCCTGAGTAGCTAGGATTATAGGCATGCACCACCATGCCCAGCTAATTTTTGTATTGTTAATGGAAAAAGGGTTTCACCATGTTGGTCAGGCTGGTCTCGAGCTCCTGATTTGTGATCTGCCCACTTCGGCCTCCCAAAGTGCTGGGATTACAGATGTGAGCCACTGCATCCGCCCTTTGTGCGTATTTCTTGAGCTATTTCCCTACATAGCTCCTTCCTTCCCCATACTCTGCCCTACAAATTCCAGTCATTTCAACTTTCCCAATGTTGATCCCTGTCTCCTCTACTCGGTGAGGCCCCATGTTTCACCTGGGTTTTCCTTTCCAGAGTAGCAGTTCGGACAGTATCTCTAGGCAAAAAAGCAGGGCAATTGTCGACATCACCTCATTTCCTTCCTTTTTCTCAGGGATCATAGTTTTGTGCTGCCTATTGTCCAAAAACAGTGACTTCGTATATTCCATCCAGTTTTCTAATTGTTTCTGATAGATGGTCTCTTTAATGGCAGTTAGCCCATTATGGTCAGAAGCAGAAAAAGTATATTTTTTAAAAGTTCAAGTAAGGCAATTATTTTACCATAAACAGGAATAAAGGGCCCTCAGCTAAATGGTGTGGTCACTTGAATTGTGACTTAGTCCCTTTGAGAGTACTAGTGAAAGTCGGGTTTTAAGATACATGCCATGAGTACTGATGAAAAGGCCTATTTCTCAAATAGCAATTGTTTGTGTCCTACCATTGTGGTTTGTGCTACATCTGTGTAGAACTTGCATTGTAATTTACTTAAAATATTTTCTTTAAGTTGACTTCCTTGTACCTTAAATTTATGTGAATAATAAACTATAATATGACTATAAATGGAATTGAGAAACTAATTCTGTTTTTATAATATACATTAAACTAAGCAAATGACTCTTTACGGGGTGGGGGGAGGGAGAGCCCTGGACTACTGAAGTCATCTCATATCAGTTAGTACTTTCCTACACCTGGTTGGTTGTACTCAAACAGACCAGATAGGCACTGAAAGAAGATGTGAGATGGGTGATGGAGATGAAAAAGGAATAGACATTTTCATTTATCATTTCTGATAGAAACATACAATTTTTAAAACTAGAATAAGCTTAGAAAACATCTAATCTAACCGACTCATCTCACAGATGAGAAAACAGTCTTACAGATGGACTAGCTGCTTTCCAAAGTCTCACCACTGGTTGATTAATTCAACAGTCACTTACCAACAGATACTAAGTGCTGGACACTCTTCTAGGAGCTGGGAATACAGTAGTAAATGAAGAGACAAAATCCTTATCTTCTTAGAGTTTACATTCTAGCAATGAGTAGAACCCCTTTTCTTGGGTCTGTGTTCAGTTGTGTATTAATAGGCTACAGGCTACAAAGGACAGCACCTGGACACCTTAATAACTGTCCCCATCTTGTCCTTCAACACCCTTAGGAATCAGGTTCTTCTCCATGTAAAATCAGCCCAATTTTGTAATGATCTCAGTCTAACCTACCTGGAATATACCAGCTCACTTCATATTTCCTAATGGAGCTACATCCCATGCTTTCAAGCTTTACCCCTGTAAGAAAAAAATATCGATCGTTTTTACGAGAAAGTGCCCATGACCAATTACATCATTTAGAATTTTCTTGAGTGTAGTTGGCCTCTGGTTGCAACAAAGATCAGCCTGTAGACAGGGTCTCTTGGCTTCTTATCTCATGTAGCTTTAGGATTGTGTTCCTGCCCTGTTTTGGTCTCTCTTGGTGTATCACTTACACAAGGTGTTTGTGCTGTTTATGTGTACAACCTCCTATATCCCAGTCCTGTCTTTGTTTAGATCTGGAAACTCTTCTGGTCTGAGGAAAAGAAGACTCTACTTTGACATTCCAGTCTTGAAAGCCGACTGTGTTCCTGACAGCTTCGATGTTTTTCACAGGCATAACCACCCCCAGAGAGACAGAAAAGGTAGGATGGAAGAAATCATCAGAAATGAGTTTGGGCATGCAGTTGACCCTCCTTTTTGTCTTTAGATCAGTGGAATTAGTGAATACTGCTATGAACTCATGGAATTTTCAGCCTTCAGAATTCCCAGACGTCCTCAAGTTGTCTTTGAAGGATTCTTATTTTACAATGTGTGTTTTTCCTGAGAAAAGGAGAAAAACAGAGTGTGTCTTGTTAGTGGGATAGCTAAGATTTGAGGATAACTCCCTTTTATTACGGGATTGCTATGTCTCAGGCATGATGCTGTGTACTTTATCATTTTCACCTTCACAACAATCCAGTGATACATGAATTATATGCGACCTCATGCTACAAATAAGGAAGTAGAATCTTGGAGAGGCCACTTAGTTTCACTAACATCAAATAACCAGTATGTGATTGGGGCAAGATCCAGTTCCATTTGTTACCAATGAAAGCCTTCTACGATATAGCTCGTTAATATCAGTGTTGGGGTAAAAGTTATAAATACACAAATATGTGTAAAACATTAAATGTAGGTTTTTTCCTCATACAATCATCTATAACTGAACAAACTGAGTCAGAATCTGAAATTGTCTCAAAATCACTAAGTAAAGTGGTGATCTGAATGAGAATGCTAGTCTTTCGAATTTTGTCCAAGCTTCTTTGTAACACAGCATTTTAATTCCAGGAAAAAAACAATTCAAATTGAATTGGCTGGAATTGTTCGGTTAAAACTCAGTGTTTTTACAGTTGAAACCTAGAAGTTTTTTTTAAGTGCCAGTATTATAACTCTGCTCTTAAATCCTCTAAACTCAACAGATATTTACTCAATTATTGAGTGACATTCAAATATTTGAATGTCTCTTATTGATTATACTATGTTTTTTATTGCTACCTGTATATCCCAAATAAACTATTCTATTGCCAGACCAAAATAAAAGATAAAATATATTTTTTTTCCAAATTCAAAGAAGTTGTCTTTGGTCTGTCTAGACTATCCATTATCCTGAAAGATTTGTAGATGCTTAATAGGTGAGAATAAAATAGAAAATGCCTTTTTCCTCAAAGTATTCTGTTGGGATGTGCCATTTGAAAGAAAAAAAATCAGTTTAAGGAGACACATAATCATTAAACAATCTTGTTTCAGTCACTATCACTGCAAATGCAATTAGGGCCAATTCTCCTGAGTCTATGCTAATGGAAGGAGGGTGTAACATGCATGGTTGACAGGCTCAGATAATCTGAATAACTGATTTTCAACATTTCCCCCTACTAAACCTATTTACCAGAGTTGCTAGCAAGTAATGGAAACTGCCGATTCTCGTTTCCTTCCTCTCCTCCCCACACCCGGCGCCCCAACACAGTCACCCTTTGATGGAGATGTTAGTGAGCAGTGAATTGGCCAAAAAGCTGTGGGAAGAAGAAGAAAGAAGGAAAGTCGATCAATCTTTGAATAAATAAAAGCTATTTTTATGTGATGCTTCTGCAATGGAAGGTCCTGCCACATGTAGAATATTGTCTGGGTTAATATTCTTATACATACTGGTACAATAAACCCACCTCAAATAATAGTCTTATTAAATTCATATAGGTAAGCAAAATAGCAATTCATTTTATTTGTTCAATAATATTAAAAGTTACAGATACAGTTGAAGTTTCTTTTGACATTTACCCTCAATCTCTCAGACCTGCCTCCTTACTCAAAAGGAGCCACATCTCTCTGATATGTACTTATTATTATACAAAATGTCCAGCTTTTCATCCAAGTTTTTTCTATGAATTTACATAGAAATTTAGTCAGAGAAAATAAGCATGTTTTTTGTTTTTACAGTAATAATAGCCTACCTATATAGTTTAGCTATGTGGGGTGACACTGTTATGCATTGCCCAAATCCCCCTTCAATGAAGGACTCATTGCCTCATCAGGGAGCACTTTCAGCAGACTGTCTGCATCTCTCAGCCCCTTCTTGAACCACCTCTGCTGCAACAGCCCCCTCACCCTCAGGCTCACCCCTGCCGAGACAGGCAATGGTCAGTGTCTGATCCAGTTCCATTTGGTACCAAGGTACTAGTTCCCATGCAAGCTCATTGTAAGACTACAAATGTCTTGCCATATTGGCACAGACTGGGGCAACTCAGAAAGATCTTCCTAGCCTCAGAGCTGCCTGTGGGGTGGCTGAGGCTGCTGTGGAGTCCACATCATAGCTCAACTTCTGTCTTCGCCCAATCCTGCTTCCTTAGATGCTGATGCGAAGAAGTTTCCTAATAAACTTCCAGAACAGTAACTTCCATCTCATAGTCTGCTTCCCAGGAAACCACCCGATGACATGTTGCTTGCTTAGTTTTTCACAGAATATGTCCTGGAAGCCCCATTTACTAGTAAGCATAGACCTATCTCATTATTTTAATCTTGTATTTGTGTCAGAACTGAGATGTTGCTCATCAAAGCCCTGGTTCCCTACATTTCTGAACCTGCATCTAGACTACATCATGATTAACTATGACTAAATTCGTGTGTTCTAGCCAATGGACTGTGGAGAGAAGTGATATATGGCACTCCCAGGTCCAATCTGTTGACGCTTCATGAAATTTTCCACATCCTTTCTCATCCTCCATGTGCTAACTAGATGCAAAGGATCTAGCAGAAGTTTCCAAGGTCCTAGGGACAGCAGAGTCACAGAAAGCTGGGTCACTGAATCACCACAATGAAGGCTACCCGTAAACCTCCACCTCAAATTGTTAACCTGTTCAAATATGTAGGGGCATTTCTTACAGGAATTAGTCTCTCCTCCTTAAAAGTAAAGAACTCTGGCTGTTTCCAGTCTCTCACTATTACAAAACACATTGCTCTGAGTATTTTGTACATGTCTCCTTGGGTGCAAGTGTTTCTCTGGTATAAATAGTAAAAACAGAAGCGGACTTGCTAGGTCTTGAAATACACAAGCTTTAAAATTCAATATTTTGTACCATTTCCCAAAGTGGTTATACCAATTTGTATTCCTACTAGGAGTGCATGGAAATACCTCTTTCTCATAGCTTTCAAATGTGGGACTGTGCCAGGCACTCTACTAAGTATTTTACCTGCCTTAAAATATTTGAGCCTCAAAGTAACTCTGAAGTGTACTTTTCTATTCCTTAGCTCTGCTTTTCAGATGAGAAAACTGAGGTCAATAATTTACAGCTGAAAGAGCTAAGATCTAAACTTTTTTTTTTTTTTTTTTTTGAGACGGAGTCTCGCTCTGCCACCCAGGCTGGAGTGCAGTGGCCGGATCTCAGCTCACTGCAAGCTCCGCCTCCCGGGTTCACGCCATTCTCCTGCCTCAGCCTCCCGAGTAGTTGGGACTACAGGCGCCCGCCACCGCGCCCGGCTAGTTTTTTGTATTTTTTAGTAGAGACGGGGTTTCACCGTGTTAGCCAGGATGGTCTCGATCTCCTGACCTCGTGATCCGCCCGTCTCGGCCTCCCAAAGTGCTGGGATTACAGGCTTGAGCCACCGCGCCCGGCCTAGATCTAAACTTAAGGTTGTCTGACTCCAGATTTAGAGATAGATTTCTTTTCTCTTACATTATATTGCTTGTATACAATTCTCATTCAAAGAAGTTGTCAGGTAAATTATTTAATTAAAGGTTATACTTTATTGGGGAGAATTAAGGACTGTAGTGGTCTTTGTGTATGGGGATTAATTGGTCATGAGGAGGTATCATTCATAAAGGTCAAGGGTTTATTTTCATGGGTCAAACAGTATGCAGGAGGGTTAAGCCTTCCCTCTCAGCTTTGAAAAAAAAAAAAAGCATAAATGTATATAGATCTGTCAGTCATTTAAAAGGCTTTTCTAAAAATAAGTAAAACAAAAGCTAATAAAATCTGCATTCCGGGTGGCTGCTTGCAAAGTGGCTGTAATTACTTGGCCAAATCACATCTTGCTTAGTGTTCCTCCCTGAACTTCCTTTGTCCTCGAATTGAACATAATGCAGAGGAGGTCTGTGTGGGTCTGGGACAAGATGGAATTTGGACCAGCTGTTTTCAAAGGTTACATTAGAAACTCAAAGGCTAAAGGCAGTTACTGTGAAAACTGCCTTCTAAAGTGGGAATCTCCCCATTGTATCACGTGCCTGTACCAAGAACTGTGGCAGGGGTGAAACTGGAAACACAAATCTTCACAAGATGAACAAAATGTTAGACCCTATAGACAAGGCACAGGGACACATTTGAATTCCCAAATTCCTTCCATTTTTGTGGTTTTTGAGGTTACAATAGAATTTAAGTCTCTCTGGGTTCATGTTCATCTAGTTTTGACAAAATATGACTTCCTGTGTCAGTGAAAGAAGGTTTTGATTTACAAAAAAAAAAAATGACGCAATTAGATGAAATAGTTTCACTAACTGTAAATTAATCAAAGTTAGATTTTTCTTAAAATATGCAGGGGTCAAAAATCTGGGCATGAAACAAGCACTGGACTGATTTGGGGTTTCCCTGGGTCTTACCATGTTGAAAATCCCTGAGTTCCTATAAATACCAAATTTGTTAAGGGGGCAAGAGGGCAGAGCAGAAAAAGATAAAGAGGGCTAATTGGGTATATATAATTGCTGGGCAGAAAGCTTAAATTTGGACTCTTCTGAGGCAAATGTGTCCCTTTAATGCTGTTACCTCTTTCTATGATGATATACATTCATTCATTTAGCCAACATCTATTGTGCTTACTACATGTCAGGCACAGTTACACACTTGTTCTACAGTGGGGGATGAAATAAACACAGACTTACAGTCTTCGAGTGGAGAGAAGATGAAATATATAAGTCAATACAACTATTCCTAAGTAAGTATTTAGGAAAACTGAGACAGTTGCTATGAAAAAAGTAATTGGGGTACATCAATGAAGAATGAAAGCAGAGACCTATGTAGATAAAGTCCTCAAGGAAGACGTGTCCACAGAGGCACAGTTTGAATGGAGACAGATGCAGAATGAGTCAGGGGTGAAATTTCTTAGGCTGGGAGGCTGCTCACATGAAGACTCTAGGACAGGGAAGAGCTTGGGATAACTGGAGGCTAGAACATACTGGGACAGTGGCTCAAGCAGGAGGTGGAGAGGGAAGCAGGGGCCAGGGAGTTCCAGAGAGTGGAATGATCCTGGAGAGTCTTAAGCAGAGAGATGACACAGTCAAATTCACATTTTAAAAATATCACTCCAACTGCAGTGCTCACACTCTATTCGAAGGAAAAGATGGTTGAGAAAGTAAGATGGAGGTAGGGAACTGACATAATGGGTGACTGCAATACTTGAAGTACTGCAAGGCAGAGGAGCAAAAGTGAGATGTATTTATGTATCTGTTCCTTTGTCATTGGATGTACTCATTTGGACCTCTATCAAAGCTGCCATGAAAGTGAAAATACTGTATGAATCTGACTGTATAGCATGAATCCCATTAAGCTTTCTCAGGAAAGTATACTCAGGCAAGCTGGAAGGCCATTACTTTGGTTTCAAGCTCTGACAATTGTCAGAAACAGAGTATCCAAAGTGCCCAGATCTCTGATTATAGCAACGTGCGGAACTTCTGAGATTTTGCAAGTGTTCCCATGTGACATGTGGTGCATGAGGTTGCCATGGCAGTGAACTCCTCTAAAAAGATATTAGGAGGTATACTTACCTGAGTCTCTTTTCCATTTCCTTGACATGAGATTGAATGGAGAAGGCAGAGAGTAACAAGTGTAATGAGATTCTGTTTTGTCTATGTTTATGCTCATGGAATATCTGAAAAGAAAAGAAGGTATGACATCTATTTTTTCATATGGCAGTGTGTGGGGGCATAGGAGCTGTTCATTTTGAAACTTCAGTGGAGATTTTTGACTGGCTTTTACATATCCCACTGTTTGTGGATATGCTCCATCACAAGCAGACGTTTTAAATGCTGTAGTGGGCCAAATTTTGTTTTATTTTAGTATTTGTCCACCAAAGATTTCTGTGAAATTTCTAATGTTCATTTTTGAACTGTTTTGGAGAAACTAGGGAATTGGAAGTCCTGAGCAGTGGAATTGCCAGGCACTGGGTGAACATGTATTTGAGATCTCTAGCCATGAATTTAAAGTGATGCCAATCAGCACTTTTGCTTTTAAATAGCTACAATGTCTTCTAAGGCAAATAATATCTCCAATAGGAAATTGATTTATTGTCCGTGGTATCTGTGGTTTGGGGTTTTCTTTCATTGAGTGATAAATATTTTTTGAGCATCTATTTTGAGCCAAACACTGTATGGACAAAATAAGCTAAGGGGAGCAGAATGAGGAAATAAAAAGGACAGAAGATAGAACTTAGGGATAAAAATAACTCAGGAAAAGGAACTTTAAAATCCCCTTGGTGTTCACTTCCCAGTCTTTCATTTTCCATCTACATCACCTTAGATGAGTCACTTAATCTATGCTTTTGTTGATCACTTTAAATTTGAAGGCTTAACTAAACTACAGTCTTCAGTGGCCTTTAAGGGAAAGATGTAATCAAAATGCTAGGCATGACACATATATTTTACATATCTCTGAAACAGATAATCTCCAAAGATCTTGGTATCATTTAATAGGTAGACACAGCAAATAACTTGGATAAAGTTCTCCCTAGAGGTTGAGAAGTTGGTGAGGTTTTTTGTTTCCAAAAGAAAAAAAAAAAGAAATTGCTGTCTGGTGGGCTTATTTGCTCTGAATTTTTGCTGTCTCACCTAGAAAATGAGCATAGAAACTTGGGAACTTGAGAGAGAGAGAGGGCGAGAGAGAGAAAAAGAGAGAGAGAGAGAGAGAGAGTGTGTGTGTGTGTGTGTGTGTGTATGTGTGTGTGATGTTGAGTTAAATGTGGGCAATGTTAGCCATCTGTCTTTTTTTACATCAAAATTAAAAAGCACTTAGAACACAGAAATCAAAGCCCCACTGCACTGGCTTTTACTTTCTGAGTTCCCATGCTGACATAATCCCAAATGCTAATTTAGTCAAGTATGGCTAATCCTCTAGAAGCCTCAGCAGTAAACCATGTAATTTAGTGCCACTTTACAGAACTCTCAATTTAATTTTTCAGATTTGTCAAGGAGAAGGATAAAAGTGTGTTCACCCTATAAAGTAGAAACCACACTGAAGGAACTGCAATAATGCAGAACTTCCTATCATGCATGATGATGCACCAGCCTTTCCAACTCCATTATCTAGAGCTGTGGTTCTCCATCAGAGGCAACTTTGTCTCTCAGGGGACATACACAATGTCTAGACACATTTTGATTTCCATGATTGGGAGGCAGAGGTAGGTAGAGGCCAGGGATGCTGCTAAACCTCCAAAAATGCACAGGAGAGTTTCTCACAACAAAATTCTCTGAACCAAAATGTCAATAGTGTTAGTGCTGAAGTTGAGAAACTCATGTCTGAATTGCTCCTTAACCCCATAATTAAATATGTCTGATTTTTGGGATTGTAAGCATGCTAAAAGAAAAAGCTGGCTGCGTGTGGTGGCTCATGCCTGTAATCCCAGCACTTTGGGAGGCTGAAGTGGGCAGATCACTTGATCCCAGGAGTTCAAGACCAGTCTGGGAAACGTGGCAAGACCCTGTCTCTATTAAAAATACAAAACATTAGCTAGGCCTGGTGGCATGCACCTGTGGTCCCAGCTACTTGGGAGGCTGAGGCGGGAGGATTTCCTGAGTCTGGGAGGCAGAGGTTGTG
>NC_037669.1:75135475-75306042 GCF_003255815.1 Theropithecus gelada
CACAACCTCTGCCTCCCAGACTCAGGAAATCCTCCCGCCTCAGCCTCCCAAGTAGCTGGGACCACAGGTGCATGCCACCAGGCCTAGCTAATGTTTTGTATTTTTAATAGAGACAGGGTCTTGCCACGTTTCCCAGACTGGTCTTGAACTCCTGGGATCAAGTGATCTGCCCACTTCAGCCTCCCAAAGTGCTGGGATTACAGGCATGAGCCACCACACGCAGCCAGCTTTTTCTTTTAGCATGCTTACAATCCCAAAAATCAGACATATTTAATTATGGGGTTAAGGAGCAATTCAGACATGAGTTTCTCAACTTCAGCACTAACACTATTGACATTTTGGTTCAGAGAATTTTGTTGTGAGAAACTCTCCTGTGCATTTTTGGAGGTTTAGCAGCATCCCTGGCCTCTACCTACCTCTGCCTCCCAATCATGGAAATCAAAATGTGTCTAGACATTGTGTATGTCCCCTGAGAGACAAAGTTGCCTCTGATGGAGAACCACAGCTCTAGATAATGGAGTTGGAAAGGCTGGTGCATCATCATGCATGATAGGAAGTTCTGCATTATTGCAGTTCCTTCAGTGTGGTTTCTACTTGGAAAGAAGAGGTATGAGCTTCTGTTTACAGAGGGCCTTGAATTACTCTAATCATCAAATATTTATGTTACAAAAACTCCACAAAATGCAAGTTTCTAAATAAATATCAAGAGTTTAGATGGCATTCAGTGAATGATTCCAAGAGTAGTACAGTGTTTCTTTAATTAAAAGCAAGCAAGAATGATAACTAATTAAATGTCATGATGCAACAGGGAAATGTGGGAAAGAAAGAGCTCTGTAGGAAACCATACCAGAGAATTGGAATCTGAATTTGAGGATAGAAGCCTACATGGAAAGTTAAGGGCAACTTCCACTGCTGCAGAGCCAGGTTCAAACAATACCAAATAGTAAAACACTAGTAAAAATGCATCCATAGAAGGGGAGCTTTAGTGTCCTTTTAAAGGGAAGGAAACCATAGTAAATGTAGTTGCCAACATATGTTGCTATTATTAAAAATAATAATAGCTAGCAATGCATGAGTGCCTCCTCTGTGCCAGGGAGTTTGCTAAGCACTTTACTGAATACTATCTCACTGAATTAAGCTTGTGTGGAGGGCACTAGCAAAGCACACAAAATCCTTTTTCTTTTTTTTTTTTTTTCCCCAAGAAATTGGTAGTTTGCATTTCTAAAAAAACATTCAATGAGTCTCAGAGGAAAACCTGGAATGTTGCTGAATCGGTATTGTTTTTATCTTATATTATGTAACGGGAAAGAGTAGGCAGCACCACAATTTTTTCGTTACTCAAAAGCTCTGAGGCTTTGGCCCTAGCCACTAGGTCTCCACTGCCATTCCTTTTTCAAATAGCGGCCATGAGATAATTCCATGAGGAGGTGCAAATGAAGGCATATAAGTTTAAGCGAGATTGGACACAGGTCTCCCTCCTATCCTGAACTTGCTCTGAACTACTTGACTGGAACATCTCCTGTCCATCCTGGGTGCACTGCCCATTGCAAATCTCCCTTGTTGTTTTGATTTGAACTTTGTGTCTGATTCCATATCATCACTCCCTGGGATATTTCTACCCAGGTTGAAAACACACATCCCACTTCCAGGCATCTGCTTCATGTTTCCTGGATGGTCCAGTAATGTGTTTGTTTAGCTCACTTCTAGTTAGGCTATAGATTTTGCTGGTGGCCTTTTAAACACCGCCTCAGAATGTTTGTTTTTTTAAGTTTTTGTCTTATCTCACTTCCTCTGAAAAGGCCTCACTTTTCACAGCTTGGCTGAAGCCTGAATAAGCAGCTTTTCTGTGAACCCTGCCTAGACATCTTGCCAAAATGTGAGGCTAAACTATTTGCAGTTTGAAAATCATAATCATTCTACATTGTAGTATTTCATCAAATGGCCAAGAGAGCAATCCAAGAACGTGGACAAGAGTACAGTAAACTGTCTTAGCAGTGGTCTGTCTCCCCCACATCCCTGTCTTACAAGTGCATAGCTGTGTGGAGTGCACTGATTCTCAAATGCATGGGAAGCACCTGGGGAACCCGTTGAACTGCAAACTCCCAGTCCACATCCTCAGAGATTCAGACTCAAAACAGCTGCGGGGGGCGGCCTGGAACTCTTTTTAACAAACACTTCCCCATATCATTTTGATGAAGTGGTTTGTAGATGTGAACATGAAGAAAACCCCAGTAAAGTGGTTAAAATCAGACACTTGAATGTCTTAGATCTGGCTTTGATTCCTTGCTAGGCCACTGCCTAGTTGAGTAAAACTTCTGAACTCCAGTTTCTCTCAAAAGTTGATAAAATGAAAACATTTGTGAGAATTCAATGGGCTTGACACAATGTGAACGTTTAATAAAACGTAGCTTTTATTTTAAAATCATTGTTTTCTAAAGAAACACAGAAGAAAGGACCATAGCTACAAACTTATTAATAGTCTTCTAGGAGGGGAAATTGGTCTTTAATTTGTAAATCTAAAGGCAAAACTTGAACGAAAGCATGAAGGATAGAAAGCAAATGTCTAGCTCTGTTATTCCGATGATATACAGCACATACCTGGAGAGTGTGGTACCCTCTCCAGCCCCATCTCCACTCAGTATCCTTCTGGAGGTATCTTGATTTCCTTTCCTCAGGGAAGTGGCCCTCCTGACCCCTATGTTAAATACACAGCGCCAGTTCCTTCTTCCTGATGCCTTCATTATGTGTTATTGTTAATTACTAGTTGATGGCTATCTTCCTGCTAGTCTGAACTCCACCAAAGGATGGGGTCTTGTTGCCTATACATAGCCTTATATCCAAGGTTCATAGTATGAGACTGATACATATATTTTGTGAGAATAAATAATCGTAAGAAATTTTAAAAAAAATTCAGTTATGGAATGGAAAGTCTTGGGGGATACTGTCTTACCTGTCACAGCAGATCCATTCAAAGGGACCACTTGGATATCCTGCCAAGGAAATCAGTGAACTTAGTGACTCTTAAGTTTTTTTTTCCCCCAAACTGGCCAAATAGTTTTCTGCAGCACCTGAAGGAAATCTTGGGTAGTTTCTTGAAGGACAAAGTCCTAATGAAGAGAGCTCTGTTTTGCAATTTGCATGGAGCTAGACAAATTGCACAAGGAAACACCAGATGACAACATCAATTTTAATTAGGTCTCAGTGAAACACCTGAAGGTACTATTTAAATGATGTACTGCTTCAGCCCACAGGACCTCCAAATGGTGAAAGGGAGAATTAATGGGGTAGGGACAGAATGATTTTATTTATCAGTCTAGTCCCAACTCTGCTGTATTCACATGTTTTTTTCCTTATTCATATGGAGAAATTTTAACTTGACATTAATATCCCCACAAAGGAAAGGTGATTCGCCAGCTGAAAGAATTAAGCATTCTACCAGACCTAGTCTCAAAAGTTGGAGAAACTACAAAAATCACACATTATTTCAAGTCTGGAAAAGCTGAGCTAATATTTTTTTTCTCCATTGTCTTTCCTTTTCTGGTTCTGGCCCCAAACAGAAAGCCCCTTTTATAACCTTTTAAATGTGTTGCTTGGGGGGAAAGGATACTTTCCAAGTGGAAGTAGAAACAGAAAATAAATGCAAAATTCTATTTCTTTTGGCATGCAGACTTCATATGCGTTCTGTTCAGATGGCTGGAGTTCCCATTCCTGCAAAATAAAGGGCTACCTGGAAGCTTAGAAAAAGTGAGGTTAAGAGGCTACATGATTCTTAGCCCTATGTTCTTAATCAATTTAGTTCTTATTACAACTTAACTGGACTTCATCAACAGAACAATCCCTCTGATTGAATATTTATATTCCATTTTCAAAGAAAATCAGCAAAGTAACAAGAAATCACAGTTATATGTAAAGCGAGTATACGTGTCTAAAATATATCTTCATTTATTTGGCAAAGTCATGGCGATGCCATTTTAAAGAGAGTTCTGCACGTTCCTCTATTCATTTACTTGAGACTATTAGTTTTCTTTCTTCTGAGAAATGAAAAATACACTGAAAACGAAGACAAACTATTTCCTGGCAAAGTGCTAACTGCTCCAGCAACAGACTGCCTCTGAGCTCCGGGAAGTCATTTTGCAAAGGCTTTGGACTCAGGTGGATGAAAGCCCCTGAGTAGCCCATTAGTAGTTTCAGCTTTATCAGGCCAATGACTTGCCATAAGTAAAAGAAAAAAGCCAGTGTGGGGACAATCATCATCAGGTGGGAGAGGATCAAAACCCGTTCTATATCACACATTCAGTGAAGCGTGGGTGCAGCAGTGAGAGATTACTGTAGCAATTTGCAAAGCATATTCCTCAGGTGATATTCTATGGTCGAAAAGTTTTGGCCCGATAATTCTATGCTATTTCTACTTCTGGAAAGTCACAATATATTTTTGTCAGTTACAGGCCCTAGGAATTCCTGAAATGACATATACCTTTTAAAAACCTTGGTTTTCCCCAAATTCATCTGACTCCTCTTTATTTTATAGCACACCTATTAACAGTAACTGGCCTTCTATTGAAAAATAGTACATTGACCTATAAGCCACTCTCCAACTCCCATCCCCTGGCCCTTCTTTTTTTCTTTTTTTTTCTTTTTTTTTTTTTTTGTACTTTATTTAATGAGGGGATGACCTATGGTAGTTCTAATGCTTCCCAGGTCTTTATATGTCATGACACACATGGAAAAGGATAATAAAAATCATAGTAGTTGCATGCTAATGGCTATTAACATCCATTTTCCACTTAATGTTTTCTTACTTTCTTTACCTGCTATAGAAGTATTCTGTGAATTCCTCTATTTCACTAATTTATGAAGTGCCTGCTGTCAGAACTGCTGGCCTGGAGGTGAGGCCATTACCTCTAGGGCTGATGGGATCAGTAGCATAGGGAAAACCAGCGTGCCATGGCTCAGCAGCTGGGAAATTCCACCCTAAGGAGCTAACAGGTATGCAGTGGTTAAACCCACCTGGCTGTTGGGAATGTGAGTGCGCTGATTCTGGAGTCCTCCCCACTCTCCATCGTTTGGGGTCTTTAGGTACCTACTTTTTCCCAGTGTGAGATCAGATCTGAGCACTATGATTGGTGCCTTTTGTTTCACTGCCCACCTTGCCCAAAACACTTTCCAGGGTTCTCATACTGTATCATTCAAATGACTACCCTCATTTCCTGTGTTAGGTACATTTCGTTTTTCCTGTCTTGGTTTCTATAAGAGGCAGCAGAACAGATGGAGGAGAACTGGGGGATGATCTACCAGTTCTCCCTGCAACATGTGGAGGATTTTCACTTCCTTTCAATTAGGAGGAGGCTGTTCTCAGAGGATCCCTTCACCTTCCCCCACCCCACTGCCCTACTTACTTCCAAAGCAGACAGCCAGAATTTGATTTCACTATCAGAGCTATGCCTGCTGGGAAAGGAGAACCAAGTGGGTGGCCACTCGTAGGGAAAAGTTATATTCAAATGGGCTCATCGCAGCTGGTAGGATTCCAGGTGTTTTCCAAATACACATATTAACGAATACCACATTTCTTATTTCCATTTTGAGATCTCTAGGCTCTTTTTTCATTATTGTTTCCCAATAGAATATATTGTCTCCTTTTATTTCCTTCAAAAGTAATCCATATTCATTGCTCAAAATTAAAACTATACAAATGAGCAAAACAAAGAAAACAAAAATTGCTCATAAAGTCACCACCCAAATAGAATCATAGTTAACATTATAATATGTTTCTCCCAATTGTTTTTCATGTATTAGCATTCAAAGTTTGTTTTAAAACATTGAAATATCTGTGCATAATGTATGATAAACATCATCTCCCACCTAAATATATATCTCAATTATCTTTAGAAGCCATGAAATACTCTATAATTTCTAGAGGCTGTGTAAACTCTCTTCTGTGTGCAGTGATGTATTTGATTCATTCTTTTACATAATCCAAAGCAGTGATTCAAAGTTTGGAGTTTCCCCCTATAATAGACATAGTTATAGTTAATACTTTATAACTAAATATTTGTGTACACATCCTTGATTTTGTACTATTTTTGTTTCATTTATTATAAAATACAACAAACACACAGGAAAAGTACATATACATACATTTTGTAGTTAGTGGAAATAATTGTAAAAATAAATACCAATATAATGGCCAGCAGTCCATGAGCTTCTCTCCATCAAAACTCCCTCCTGTTCTTCTGGAGGGACTATCATTGTGATTTCCTTGTTTCCTTTTTAACTTTACCGCTTATAAATGAATCCCCCACAATGCTCATTTTTTAACTTTTATGGATATGGATTCATATTTTTGTGTCTGGCTTCTTTGGTTCAATATATGTTTGTTAAACTTATCTATGTAGCTTGTTCATTTTCATTATTGCATAGCATACCATTGTATGAATATGCCATAGTTTTTCCATTCTGTGCAGGATGGGTATCCCAGATTTGCACAATTACAGGCTACAATAATCCTGGGGCATGTGTGTACCCATTTTTTTAAAGTATATCCCCGAGATTGAAATCATGGAGGATAAGTTGTCTTCAGCTTGAGTAGATAACAAAAAAAGTAACATTTACACCAGCTGTGTATGAGGGTTCCCAATATTTTGCGTTCTCTCAACATTTGGTATTTTCAATTGAAAGTGATTTGTCAACTATTAGATAAGCAAGAGTATTTCATATTTGTTTTCATATACATATTCCAGATTCATAATGAGGTTGAGCACCTTTTCACATACAGCATGTATTGGTCATTTGAGTTTCCTCTTTTATAGAGGAAGATACTGGGGTCTGTTGCAGACATTTTTCTATTGTGTTGTCCCTCTTGTGAGTTAGAAGAGTTCTTCATATCTTCTCAAAAGGAGCCCTTTGTTGGTTTTACAGGTTTCAGATATCTTCTCCCAATCGATGGCTCATCTTTTCAATCTTTTAATAGTATCTTTCTGGTGAGCAGTTTTTTAAAAATGTAGTAAAATCTGTAAACTTTTCCTTAGAGTCAACATTTTTGGGTTTTAGGACATTCTTTACTACTTTTCACTCATGAAAATGTTTCTCTATATTACTTTCTAAGTTCTATATCCTCTCCTATTATCCTCTCCTATTCTAAACAAGTTGGATTATTTTGTATATTGTGTGAAACAGCTGTAATTTTTTTCTCATCTTTTGAAAAATAAAATTGGTGAAAATCTTTTTTTATATTGTGTAAAATAGATGTGTGATTCTTTCTCTTTTAAAAAGTACATGAATACTGAATTTTCCTGGCAATATTTATTAAAGTCTGTCCTTTCCCTACCAAACTGCCATGTAACTGCTGCCATACAGCAAATGGCTATAACACAGGTCTGTTTCTGAACTGGCAATGTTCCACTGACATTTTGGACTATCTCTGACTGCAGTTAATTCTAACTTAATAGTCACTCTTGATACCTGGTAGGAGATGTCCCCTCATGGTATTCTCGCCTCTTATTTATCCTTTGAAACTCCATATACGTTTTAGAATCAGCTTATTGGGTGCAAAAAAATTGGGGAATTTCATTGTGATTTCTTCAGAGGACAATTTATATATTTATGATATTGAGGCTCCCAATCTATGATCATTTATCTAGGTATTCTTTAATACCTATTAATAACATTTTATAATTTTACTCAAGTCTTGCAACTCTTTTGTTAGACTTATTCTTACATATTTTTGATACTATTATGAATGCTGTCTTTTTAATTGTTTATTTTCTGGTTTCTAGTATATAGTACTATAACTGATTTTTGTGTATTGATTTTCTATCCAGATTTTATATATTAATCAAAATAATGTATCTGAGGTTTCTTTGGTATTTCATACATATAAAATAATATTTTAATATGACAATTCTGGTTTTTCCTTTCTAATCTTTATGCTTTTTATTTTCTTTGCCTCACTGTACTGACTGGAAACTGCAGTATAATTCTGATAAAAAAAGTGGTAATAGTGGGCATTTTTGTCTTTATCTGAAAATGGGGATTTGCTATCAAGTATAATGGGTATTGTGAATTTTTTGTAGATTCCTTTTATCAGATTAAGGAAATTAACTCTCTGATCCCAAGTTTTGCTTCAGAATTTTTTAAAATCATGAACAAACGTAGATTTTTTTCCAAATGGGTTATCTGTTCTCTGTAAGCTTAAAGATAACCTATTACATTTTTTTCTTTTAATATGTTATCATTGTCCATTATTTTATAACAAACTTTCACAAATCTGTGGGTGAGAGGGGTCAGCAAGATGGCTCTTTTGCTTTTGTTTGGGTGCTCTCTTGCCATTGCAGTGAGACAATGTCTGGGGCTGCAAACATCTGGAAGTTTAATCTGGATGTGGGACTGTCCAAGATGGCCCATTACATGTCTTGTGCCTAGGTAGGGACAGCTAGAAGTCTCAGTATAGCTGGGGTAATGAAATGAGTGAGGCTTCCTTTCCTTGTAGTCTCAGGCCTCATTCTCTCTATGTGGTCTCTACAAGGTCTTCCCAGTTGGATAGGTGAACTTCTTACATGGTGGCTAAGGGATCCAAAGTGCAAAAGTAAGACTGCCAAGCCTTCTTGAGGCATGTTTCTGGAATAGGCACAGCTTCTCTTCTGCCATGTTCAATTGGTTACAGAAGTCACAGGCCAGCCCATATTCAGTGAGGGAGGAACTTCTAGGGATGTGATGCCAAAGGTCACCTTTAGAGACTATTACAGTATATTAATGTGGTGAATTATAACAATTAGATTTTCTAATGTCTATTAACCTGACATACTTGGGACAAACCCAACTTGGTCATCACAAAGAATTATCTTTAAGTCTAATATATTACTTGCTTAGCTTGGCTCATTTTGCTTTTTATCTCATAATACATTTCAAGAAAAATAGTGGATCATCTTTGCCCTAAAAAGAATCCAGTATAATACTTGGTATGGTCTGGCTCTGTGTCCCCACCCAACTCTCATCTTGAATTGCGATCTGAGTTGCAATCCCCATGTGTTGGGGGAGGGACTTTGTGGGAGTTGATTAGATCTTGGGGGTGGTTCCCCCCTGCTGTTCTCATGATAGTGAATTCTCAGGAGATCTGATAATTTTACAAAGGATTTTCCCCCACTTCACTCTGCACTACTATCTCCTGCTGCCATGTGAAGAGGGACATGTTTGCTTCCCCTTCTGCCATGATTGTAAATTTCCTGAGGCCTCCCTAGCCATGCAGAACTGTTAGTCAATTAAGCCTCATTCCATCATAAATTGCCCAGTTTCAGGCAGTTCTTCACAGCAGCGTGAAAAGGGACTAATACAATACTCTTATATGATGAAAGTAGTTGAAACAGCAAGTTCTCTCCTCTCCGAATATATGTCCTGAGACTAAACTTCCTTGATTTCTCCATAGAGGGGATAGGACCCTGGGCCAATCTCATTGCTCCCAGCCCAGCAGGCATCAGAACCTTAGAAGCTATGATTTCACTCAGTGACTCACTGTCACATTGGCACATCCTGTTTCCTGTTGGTGCCACCTTTTACACAAAAGCACTCAGCACATCCTGCATTGGCAATGAGATGGGTCTCCCTGCCTGCCCCTTCTTCTATGTGACCTCACGATGATTGCATTGGAAGGATTATGACAGCAACTTCCTACAGTCCCATGGTGCCCAACAAATTGAGAGTGACTCAGTGCCTCAGGCAAGGAGGTAAATGTTTCTTTTCAATGATTACAATCATCACTCTTTCCTGTCCCCTCCTCCCCACAGTTGCTGATACTATATTCCATTATGTTTATAAAAATATTAAGGGACATTAGTATAAGGTGATTAGGATAATATTTAGTTACTATTGTAATAGATTCTGTTTGAAATACTGTAACTTAAGATGTGCCAGACATTGCACCGTAGGCTTTATACATTGTGGCGGACAAAACATGGCCAGAAATTTATCAACATTTGTGCCATTGAGAGATGAGTCTCTGACCTTTCCCCTTGCAGCCAGTTGAGCACTGTAACAGCAGTGAGCAGGAGGATATGGAGGAAGTGATGCTGTGACTGTTTCCAGGGCTTAACAGACTAGCAGCTTCTACTTCCTGTCTCTTGGAACACTCATTCAGAGAAAAGCCAGCTGCCATGTGAGAAGTCAGCAACCTTGAACCCACCATTCTGTGAGGAAGCCCAAGGTAGCCACAAGAGAATAGAGAAAACTAACTAGACACCATCAACTATTCTAGCTATCCCAGCCCAGGCAGCAGACATAAGTGAAGTGAAGAAGCCAACAGATGATCTAGTCTTAAATGCCAACTGCCTGCAACCATGTAAAGGGACTCTAAGGGAGAACTATCTAGCTGAGCCTATCAACTCCCAGAACCATACAAGATAGTATCAATTGTTTTAAGCCACTAAATGTTGGGGTAATTTTTATGCCTCAATAGAAAACAGGAATATTTGTTATTTCATTTTCATTAAATCTCTGTGAGATAGGAGCTATCACTATGCTTATTTTACAGATGAGGAAACAGAGACTAAGCGATTCCCTCCAGTCCAATTAAATCATAATAGAGCTGAGATTTGAACTCCAGCCTATGTGATTCCAAGGCCTGCAGGTGCTTAGCAGGCATGGCGCAGTAATTTTGATCCTTCTTTTTAACAGATATAAAAGCAGTATTGGTTTGTGCTCATAGGATATTTGCAGCCTGCTAAGATAAAAATGACAATAATGACAGCAAAGCAGGGAATATTTGGTGAATTCGATTGATTTTACAAAGATAAACTATGTTCCTATTCTAAGACTGAATGTAGTGAGGGAGACTTTTGTGAAAATTTAGAAAGTGTGAGGAAGGCGATAAGGGAGAGTTCATATACCATGCTAGTTTGTCTCCTAAGCCCCATGTGCCTTTTCTTATCAATCAAAGTGCTCCCATCAGTCAATGGGGATTTTAATACTTAAGGTAATATCAACAATCTGGATCTTTCTTTAGACCAAGAATATTAGGGCTATCTTTAGTGACTAGCATTTTTTGGTAGCTCTAGATTTAGAGTGTCACTGAATTCAATTAAGAAAGAAGATGCAAGAGGCCCAGGAAAAAGATTACTTCAGGTTTAGTAACAACTAATAAGTGGTTCTTAACTGGGATGCACATGATAATCAACTGCGGAGCCCTGAAAAATCATGATGCCTTGACCACACCCCAACAAATTGCATGGGAATATCTGGGAGTGGGACCTAGGCATCAATATTTATTTCAAGGTCCCTAGGTGATTCCAATGTGCTGCTGAGGTTGAGGGCCAATGCCCAGTGGACTAGATCTGGGAGCACTGAAAATGCAGTCCTGTAAGACACATGTTTTCCAGCCCTCCTCCTCCTATCTTAGTCTCCTCTCTCTTGGGTCCAGAAGTTGATTCATTTGTTCATGTGACAGTTATGTAGTGAACATCCACTACTTGCTAATTTGGAGTCATATTGATACCAACATAGAAGATTATAGGAGGAGAAACTAGCCATTTTATGGATAAAGATAAGTTGAGTTTGGGTCTTGTTGTGTTTGAGGTGCTGTGGGACCTCCTGGTAGAGAGATTCAGACAGTACAGATGTCTAAAGCTTAGAGTGAATGAAGTGGACTGCAGTTTAGGGTGAATGAAAATCCTAAGCATGAATATGGTTGGTTTTGGATGCCAGTGAGTATCTCCCACTCCTGTGAGGAGTAGCTCAATATGGGTAGCGGTCCCACCACTAGGGCAGTGTGAAAAAACATCACGTCTATGGGGAAGATGGGTGATGTGGGTGCCATACAACTTGAAAAAACTCCTCTTCCAGGCAATTCTCATATGTGTCCCCAAGAACAGTACCAACTGCTCCTCCCCCTCCAAAAACTCAAGTGAAATGTAACTGAAAACCATTGCATTAGAATATAGGCCATGATTCATGTGACTGGTACGGTCTTTCAGTAGATATTTTCCCACTGTTAAAGTTATTTGAGACATTATCACTTCCACTGTCTTTTTTATGGTCTGTAAAGACCTATGCATTCTGGTTCTCAGCTACCACAGGATGTCATTTCCTTCTGTGCTTTACTCCTCACTCATTCCCTTTGCTCCAGCCACCCTGACCTTTCTATCTGTCCTTTGACTATACAAGGCTCATTTCTATTTGGGGACATTTGCACTTATTACTCTTACTGTTTAAGATTTTGCTCCCCCAGATCTTCCTGTAGCTCCTCCTGTCTTAGAATTTGGGTGTCAACTCCAAACCCAGATACCACCTTCTTAGAGAGGCTATGTCTGCATACTATACTGACAGCCCTGTTGTGCCTTCCTTATAGCTACAATTTTTTTTTTTTTTTTTTGAGATGGAGTCTTGCTCTGTCGCCCAGGCTGGAGTGCAGTGGTGTGATCTTGGCTCACTGCAAGCTCCACCTCCTGGGTTCACGCCATTCTCCTGCCTCAGTCTCCCAAGTAGCTGGGACTGCAGGTGCCCGCCACCATGCCTAGCTAATTTTTTTTTTTTTTTTTTTTTTTTTAGTAGAGACGGGGTTTCACCACATTAACCAGGATGGTCTCGATCTCCTGACCTTGTGATCCGCACGCCTCAGCCTCCCAAAGTGCTGGGATTACAGGCGCGAACCACCGCACCCAGCCTATATACTTTTTTTTTTTTGAGATGGAGTCTCGCTTTGTCCCCCAGGCTGGAGTACAGTGGTGCAATCTCGGCTCACTGCAAGCTCTGCCTCCCGGGTTCACGGGTTCACACCATTCTTCTGCCTCAGCCTCCTGAGTAGCTGGGACTACAGGTGCCTGCCACTGCGCCTGGCTAACTTTTTGTAGTTTTAGTAGAGACGGGGTTTCACCGTGGTCTCGATCTCCTGACCTTGTGATCCGCCCACTTCGGCCTCCCAAAGTGCTGGGATTACAAGCGTGAGCAACCGCGCCCGGCCTAGCTATACTTTTTTATACCTAAAACCTTTTTAAAAATTATCATTTTGTTTGTAGTATTGTTAGTTCCACAAGGACAAGACTTCTGAATTTCTAATTCCTAGTCCCAAATTGGGACGTAGCAGATGACTATTAAGTAACTGTTGAGTGAATGAATGTATGAGTGAGTGAATAAATAAATGGTCCCCTGACGCAGAAGAGAGGGGACCAAGACAGGAAGGAGGAGGACTGGTGAGCATGTGTCTTGCAGGACTCAATTTCCAGTGCTTCCAAATCTAGTCTACTGGGCAATGGCTCTCAATCTCATTTACACATTGGAATCATCTAGAGACCTTGAAATAAAGTGCTGATACCTGGATCCTACTCCCAAGATTCCAGTGGGTCTCTTGCACTTTCTCACTTAGGTTAATGCCGAGCCTCTAAATCTAGATGCACCAAGCAATACTAATCCCTGAAGATATCCCCAAAACACTTGGTTTAAAAAGAAAGATCCAGACTACTGCTTTTTACCTTAAATATCAAAGTTCCAATGACTGGTGGGAACTTTTTGGTTTATAAGAAAAGATATATGGAACTTTTGTTAGGGGACAAACTAGGAATGGTAAATGAGGCAAATTCAGAATTTTCCACATTAGCATCTGCCTTGGTCACTGAACATTAAAATAGAATAGGGAGAGTAACTTAACAGTCCTCCTGGGAACAGGAGTGGGTTTTGACATTTTGAAGGTCACATCTCTGTCCCCAAGGGAAGCACAGAGGAAAAGGGAATCAGGTTCATTCCCTAAGCCCATCTCTTGGCTTATATGGGAAAGGTACCAATGGCATTGATGGAGCCTGTGGAGCACCATGCTGATTGAGAAAAATGTTAAAGCAGCAAAACTCTCTTTTCAAAGGGAATCAAACTGTAATCCCAATTTCTAAAACTGATCAAAGTGGAGCAGTTCTGTTTGAAGTAGAGTTTGTAGCCTGGAGGCCAGCTCAGTCCAGGCTGCCTCACACAATCCCTATCCCCAGGTGGCCCTGCAAGACTGAAGCCTAAGGCTCTGCCAAATGTAATTTGAAAAACACTGTTCCAGACCATGCTTTCAAGAGGAGCAGTTGCACATTTCTCCTGGTTCAAAAAGCCTATCAGAAAAGCTAAACTAATGACTAAAAGATAAGGAGTACTATAGTTTCTTTGGTATCAGTGTTGATCATGGTATTGAAATTGACCAGGTTGGGACCTTTCTAAGGACATTTCAGTGCACATGAACATCGTTCCCATAGAGTGTCCTCAGCAGCCCTGGGCACATACACTACCAGCTTAGCATCCATACAGAAAGAAAGTAAAATGCAGATTCTGATTCAGTGGATCTGGGACAGGACCCCAGCTCTGCATTTCTGATAAGGTCCCTTGTGCTGTCATTGCTTTGAATACTAGGGTTTCAAACCAGAATTGGTGCATCGGAATCTCTTGCAAGACTTACTAAAAATGCAGGTTTTTGGCCCCATCCCAGAGTTTCTGGATCCAGCTCTCTGGTTATGGGTCTGGAGGTTTTTGTTTTTAACAGGCTCCCAGGTTTTTCTGATATTTACTATGTTTGACAACTATACTCTAGTATGTATTGACCTACATAACTTACTCTTGAAGAACCCAGGAAGAGAATCTGAGACTCAACAAATTGCATTGCTGGAGGGGGGTTTGGAGATCATCTAGCTTACCCTGGTTGATTAGAAAATGGAGGTCCCAAAGGGCAAACAATTCTGCCAAGTGTCTGTCACCAAGTGGCTTTACAGCAAGCAGATACCAGAATGAAAGCATCTGACTTTCTAATCCTCGGTTTCCCCTAGAATACAATTGGCCTGTGTTTGTCATTGCTTCTCTATCTGTGCTGCTTATGAGGTCAGACACCTTGTTTTCTGCTGTATTCCCAAAGCCCAGCACAGTGCCAGGCACAGGGAAGGCACTAAGTAAGTATTATGTTATGTACTCCTGCTATGCTTGGGCCTAATCAGTTACTTCCAAAATTTCTTATTAAAAGTTCTCGTTATAAAAATAAAAATTCTACAGCTCAGGAAAAGCAGGGAAATTTTTTTTTGATGTGAAAAATATATGTTCCAAAGTAAAAATAGCAAATTTCTTTTAAGAGTCTGAACATATAGTAGGAAACATTAAGAACGTGATCTATGGGAGGAAAAGGGGATGACTCTAGAATATAGCTCTGGCTCCAATATTTGTTAGTGTGTAAATTTTGCTCAGCTACTCTGAGTCTTGGTTTCCTCAGGTGTAAATTGGAGACATCAGTAGATTCTATGTCATGGGGTGTTATGAATATTTAACTGGTAAATGTAAAATGTTTAGCATGGTGCCTGGTACATAGTAAGTGCTTAATCCAGCAATTGTCCTGTTGATTACAAAAGCAAGATAATGGCCAGGCATGGTGGCTCATGCCTGTAATCTCAGCACTTTGGGAGGCTGAGGCGAGTTGATCGCCTGAGGTCAGGAGTTCAAGAACAACCTGGCCAACATGGTGAAACCCTGTCTCTACTAAAAATACAAAAATTAGCCAGGCGTGGTGGTGGGCACCTGTAATCCCAGCTTCTTGGGAGGCTCAGGCTGGAGAATCACTTGAACCCAGGAGGCAGAGGTTGCAGTGAGCCGAGATCATGCCACTTTACTCCAGCCTGGGCAACTGAGCAAGGCTCCATCTCCAAAATAATAATAATAATAATAATAATGATTCCATCAGTTATACCAGAAGCTAAAGTATTATGCTCCCCTTGCCAACTGCCTACCCATAAGAAATGAAGATGGATCATCTCTGAAGTGGTCATGTACAATATATAGACCACAGGATGGCAGTGAACAAATGTGGCTTTGCGCTGCTTACGAGTACCTTTCTAAGGCATAGCAAGGCACAGCGTGTCACCTCTACAGGGTCAAGTGATTATTGAGATTCTGAGGAACCAAGTTACTGAGCTGAGTCACTCCTAAATAGCCAAGATGGCAGGAGGGCTGAATTGTACACCTGGGACTCTTTGCAGGATCCAAACATTGGCTAGCTAGCTTAGAGGTGGGGCAAGGGCTCCTTGAGCAATGTGTTTCACTCTGTAGCCAGAGAGTATCAGCAAGATATTTTTAGCCCAATTACTAAATGGAGAAATGTGAGTTTGAAATGCATGCCTCAGGAGTTCACTCGGGTAATGAGACTGTGTGATTATGACTCTCAGGATGTGTGTTTCCTTCACATGTCCCGGATTTTCAGAATAGTTCTGATTTTCAAACATTCTGTTCCATCATTCTATTAGTAAAATTCTGTTCGAGCAGATATTCTGATTCTATAGGGAAATGGTTGGGAAAATATGGTCGCTGTAGACCAAGACAGAGATCCCATTAAAGACTTGGTTGAGGAAAAATTGTCACATCCTATAAATAGGTATGTCTTCCCCTTTACCTCAGTGATGAGTCAGATTATGTTTCACTTGCAAGTGACAGAAACTAACTTCAACTGGGTTTGCCAAAAAGGGAATTTACCAGCCTTGTGACTGAAAAGTCCAGGGGATGCATGGCTGGCTGGATGCAGACTCCTGAACACTGATCCAACCAACCTGCCTCTTTTCACCTCTTCACTCCTTCCTCTGCATTGGTTTCATTCTCAAGCAGATTCCTTTTGGGATGTCCCCAGCAGCCCTGGGGTCATATCCTGCCAGCTTAGCTTCCACAGAGAATGAAAGTGACTTTCTCAATTATTTCAGCAAAAGCTCCAAAAATTCCCTCTGGCTGGACCCGGGTCATTTGTCCCTCCCACCCCCACCAGTCGAGGGAACGGTTTCTGCAACACCTTAAACATATAACCTAGAAGATTCCCTAAAGGACACCGAAGTTTCGCTATCCAAACAGGGACAGCATGAACACTGGGTAGGCAAATGTAATAAATGGTCTTACATCCTTTTCCCCTGAGTTGGGATTCTGCTTCCCACTATTTCTTTATGCTTAGTTGTTCTAGAATAAAGTTCCTCCACACACCATTGTCATCTACCTGCAAGAGATCTACCTCTTGCCCACAAATGATGTTCATTTGGCCTCCCTTAAATTTTTCTGTCTGTGCCACCGGAACCTCAGTGAGTGCTTGTTTCTGCCTGTTGACTGTCTCTCCCCTCGTGTAAGATGTTCTTTTGCACTGGCTTCCTTTCACCTCCCCAGTCTCCATAAAAGTTTGTTACTAAACCCCCACAATCCTCTTCTAACTGTGGAAGGAAGGAAGATGCTCGTAGCTGCAGCCATCTGGGAAGAGATGCTTTTAGGATTTCACAGGGGAAGAAACAGATACAATTTTGCTACCGTATGCAGTATCTCTGGCAAACTGCAGAATGGGCCTACTGTTCCTCTTAGCTCACCAGAGCAAGTGCTCCCCAAATGATTTGCCCGGATCCAACTTGCAAATTGTATTGAGAGAGCTAATTAGGTCTGAGCTGGCAAATGAGAACTCTGCTACCTTTGTGTGGAACCATTTGCTTTATTACATGAGAGGTGATGTGTATATGTTATATACTTAGCACGTTAAGATTCACAGTTACACAGATGGTGGAAAAACTCCAAGACTGCCCCAGTGCTTAACATGTAGCTGAATGTCAAAAGGTTTCAACAGGGTTTCAGAGAGCAAAACAGGGACATTTTTATAAAATATACTTTTCTACCCAGCATAGCACATCAGAGCTTCCTGTGGGATGGATTAAAAAGAGCCAACCTTTATGGACTACTTGTTGTGTCAGATATTAGGCAGAACCCACTCACTTCTCTAAAGCCACTATAGGGAAGGTACTATTATTATTCTTGTTTTTCAATTAAGGAAACTGAGGTGCTGTGAGGTTAACTGAAAGTTGGACTGTGAGGAAGATTTAGGCCATCAGACTCTGGACCCCAAGCTCTAACATACTATGTAGGTCTGATACAATGATCATCTCTATTTAGACATGATCCATGGTTACCTACTGTTTTTTTAATTTGATTTTTATTAAATATTTATTGTATGCCTTCTCTAAGATAGATATTAGATGTGTTCAATGTTCTGAAAATTTTTGAGAGGTAAGTCCCAGGTAGCACTTGAGATGAAAAGCAATAACTAAAATCTATTGAATACTTACTAAGTATCATGCTTGTGGTAAGCACTTTACAGGTTTTCATTCTCTCATGTATTCAATCCTCCTACAACCTTTCTTACACACTCCCCCCATTTTAGATTAAGGAAACCAAGGCTCAGAGAGGAGAGAAAACTTGCTGAAGGCACCCAGTGAGTAAATGGCAGAGCTGGGAATTGAACCCAAGTATTTTGGCACCATAGCCTTTGCTTTTGACTTCTGTTCCACTCCACACCAACCACATCCTACTGGCCATTGGCAAGACCAATGATGCCTTGTAGAAACCAATCAGTTTTCCGCTCACTATTCCTCAATCATCACACAAGAGTATTTTTCCTTTTTTTCTATTTTATTTATTTATTTATTTTTTGGTAAGCCATCACCTAGCAAAACTTTAAGTGGTAGGTGGTAGGTATTTCATTTTAAAATTCAGTTGCAAAAGGAAAATTTTTCAAAGAATGAGACTTTTGTCACTGAGGAAAGTGACAGAATGCTACACTATCAGTTCATTTAACAAATTTCCCAAGAGGTTGCCAGTGCCAGGCTCTGTGCCAGGCGTTAGGATGCATGTTAAGACACAGGCAGTACTACAAGAATAAATACAGTTTGGTGTTGAGTTTTATTTATTTATTTATTTTTTTAGTTTATTTATTATTATTATACTTTAAGTTGTAGGGTACATGTGCATAACGTGCAGGTTTGTTACATATGTATACTTGTGCCATGTTGGTGTGCTGCACCCATCAACTCGTCATTTACATCAGGTATAACTCCCAATGCAATCCCTCCCCCCTCCCCCCTCCCCATGATAGGCCCCGGTGTGTGATGTTCCCCTTCCTGAGTCCAAGTGATCTCATTGTTCAGTTCCCACCTATGAGTGAGAACATGCGGTGTTTGGTTCTCTGTTCTTGTGATAGTTTGCTAAGAATGATGGTTTCCAGCTGCATCCATGTCCCTACAAAGGACACAAACTCATCATTTTTTATGGCTGCATAGTATTCCATGGTGTATATGTGCCACATTTTCTTAATCCAATCTGTCACTGATGGACATTTGGGTTGATTCCAAGTCTTTGCTATTGTGAATAGTGCTGCAATAAACATACGTGTGCATGTGTCTTTATAGAAGCATGATTTATAATCCTTTGGGTATATACCCAGTAATGGGATGGCTGGGTCATATGGTACTTCTAGTTCTTGATCCTTGAGGAATCGCCATACTGTTTTCCATAATGGTTGAACTAGTTTACAATCCCACCAACAGTGTAAAAGCGTTCCTATTTCTCCACATCCTCTCCAGCACCTGTTGTTTCCTGACTTTTTAATGATCGCCATTCTAACTGGTGTGAGATGGTATCTCATTGTGGTTTTGATTTGCATTTCTCTGATGGCCAGTGATGATGAGCATTTTTTCATGTGTCTGTTGGCTGTATGAATGTCTTCTTTTGAGAAATGTCTGTTCATATCCTTTGCCCACTTTTTGATGGGGTTGTTTGGTTTTTTCTTGTAAATTTGTTTGAGTTCTTTGTAGGTTCTGGATATTAGCCCTTTGTCAGATGAGTAGATTGCAAACATTTTCTCCCATTCTGTAGGTTGCCTGTTCACTCTGATGGTAGTTTCTTTTGCTGTGCAGAAGCTCTTTAGTTTAATTAGATCCCATTTGTCAATTTTGGCTTTTGCTGCTGTTGCTTTTGGTGTTTTAGACATGAAGTCTTTGCCCATGCCTATGTCCTGAATGGTACTACCTAGGTTTTCCTCTAGGATTTTTATGGTATTAGGTCTAACATTTAAGTCTCTAATCCATCTTGAATTAATTTTCGTATAAGGAGTAAGGAAAGGATCCAGTTTCAGCTTTCTACTTATGGCTAGCCAATTTTCCCAGCACCATTTATTAAATAGGGAATCCTTTCCCCATTTCTTGTTTCTCTCAGGTTTGTCAAATGGTGTTGAGTTTTAAAGCATAGAAGAGGGCCAAGGTGCCTTAGAGGGCTGTTCTGAGCTACCCACGACAGCTAGAAAACTGGGTCACCTGTAGCAGGTAATGGAAGGCTTGTTATTTTGTCAAAGGGATCACATTTTTCAAAGTTGTATGCTTAGACTACGAATAACTGTGGTTGCAAAATTTTAAAAATATAGCCTATCAGAGATTTAAACAAGTAATGGGTTAACTAGGCAGTCGACAGCATTGGTTCAGTCGCTCCACAATATCACCAGGTCCCTTCCATCCTGTCTACTCTAAATTCAGCTGTTGGTTTTTCATAGTGATGTGTTTTACCTCATTATCTCAAGATGGGCACTGTAGCTCCAAATAACATCAAGGCAGGAAGTGGGCAACAGAGTGGTATTGAAAAAGATCTTTTCCTGTAGAGGCATTCTCCTTTTTATTAACAAAGATAAAAGCTTTTTCCATCCCAGAAGACTTCCTTCCCATCTCATTGGGCAGAACTGAGTCACGCAGTGATGCTTACCTGCAAAGGAGGATGGGAAAGAAGCAAGTGTCCAGCTTTGTCCAGCTTTTTTCCAGTCTCTTTTGTGCAGAGTGGACAAGGAAGATACATATGGCTAAGTTATTTAACCAGTAGTTTCTGCCACAATGTGAAAGAATGTGATATATCTGAAGCATCTTTAACCATGTAGTTACAAGTTCTGTGATCACAAAAACATTTAATTGGTCAGTTTATTGGAGTTAATAAGATAGAAGTAGGTCACATGTTGGAGGCTGGGAAATTCTTGCATTATTGCTCAGGAGTTTTGAAGACTCTCACCAGGGACATCATAGGCTGAATATTGGGGGCTTAGCTCTTCCTGCTAAAGTTGTAAAAGGGCAGAACATTTTTTCATAACTTAGGGCTGAACAACATCTTCCAAAATTAGCTTCTATGACTTTCCTTCAGACTGGGCAGCAATTTCAGCTAAACTCTATGCATTTTAAAGCTTTGTATTAATTATAGCTTAGGTACTATTGATAGCACTGACTGTATTTGTGAAGCCCAGTGCAAAATAAAAACATGAGACCTCTTGTTTAAAAATTATTAAGTATTTAAAGATAGCAAAAACAAAGTACTAAACCAAACGTGGGATGCTGTGCAACTGTAGAGATTGCACATCCATGGAGCTGGGGTGGCAGAGGGCGGCTAGTTCATAGGTGAAGTCTTGACTTGCAGGAGTGACAAATTCCAGTGCTTGGTTACAAGTGTGGGGTCTGCTCCTGAAATGTATGGCATGGTGGTTAATAGTTGATGCTTTCAAACAGGCCCACTCTGTATTCTAATTCTAATTCTGCTACTTAATTGTGCAATGATTTTAGAGACTTGTTTAGTCTTTCAACAATTTTATTTCCTGGCTGGGTACAATGGCTCATACCTGTAATTCCAGCACTGTGGAGGCCAAGGCAGGGGGAATCACTTGAGGCCAGGAGTTTCAGACCAGCCTAGGCAACATAGTGAGATCGCAGGTCTACAAAAAATAATTAAAAATTAGCTGGGTGTGGTGGCACACACCTGTAGTTCTTAGCTACTCAGGAGGCTGAGGTGGGAGGATCACTTGAACCCAGGAGTTTGAGGCTACAGTGAGCTATGATTATGCCACTTCTCTCCAGCCTGGGTGACAGACCAAGACCCTGTGTCTTAAAAAATATTCCATTTCCTCTGTTTTAAAATGATGACACTAATATCTCCATCGTATATTATTAAGAAGAGTAAATTAAATGGTAGACACTTTGTTTTTTATCATAGCACACCCCTAGTAGATACTATACTGCACCCTCAAGGAGGGGTTGCTGTGACCTTGAATTTTGCTGATTCAAAAACTCATTTTACCATGTTAGACAGGGACAGATTCTCATACACTAAATTCACAAGAGAGTAATTTATGAATTGAAATATTCATTTATTCGTATGTAAGGAGTTGTCTTGACTTTGGAAATATTGTTTAGATTAGTAGGTTGCTGTCTGAATACAGAATCACTATTTTCCTCAGATGCATGTGTCCTGAGGTTTCCAAGGCCAAATAAGATGAAAGCCTTTGGATTTAGTCGAGGTGCTTTTTCTTTTTGCAGGACTTGTCAGAGCCTTAGGCATGTTTATGGTTATTGGAATTCCCAAGAGGATTTCCAGACTTACCTAAGACTGTGTTATAGGATCAATGTGGTGATTAAATTTAATTAGCATTTAATATAAACAGGATAGCGTTTTGCATATGGACACATGCATGTGTAAAGTACCATTAGCCTACCCAGTAGGTAAATGTAGACAGCATTTGCAGCATCCTTAGCAAGAATCTAACTGCAAATGTAGTTATTCAGACATTTTGAATATCACCATTATAATCGAGACTATAGATTTTGTTAATTTGCACAAGGAAAATTAGAAATGCTTTTTTATTGTTCAAATGGATGATGGCTAATTATCTTGTAGGCTAGAAATTGCAGAGCACCCCCTGCCCCCCATTTTTACAAACAAAGTGTGTAAATCAGAAAAGCCTAATCTCTTTATTCAAAGTCCTGCATTCCCACTTCATGGAAGGCTTTATCACTTGACATAGTCCAGCCACCAGAGTCATGGTCTCTGTCTTAGGCAAGTGAACATTTTCTGCAGGGGTTTATGCAAGATCCCAAAGACAATGTGGGACTTCCCTGAGCTTACAAGAATGTATATGCATTACTGTTTTATTGTGCTTAATGGCTGTTAAATATATGTGCATGAGCTAGAATTTTGATCCGAGACATGCTTGCATTATGACTTCTTATCTGGCAGGAGGATTGAGATGTGGAGGGTACATCTGAAGGCTGAAAATGTTTATGAAAACAACCCAACCGTTTTTACACAAGCAAATGGGCTTACGGAATTCACCATGGAATGCTTTCTTTGTGTTACAACCCATGGAGCTAGTGTTCTCAGGAACACACTTTGGGAAAGTGTGGCGGTAACACACAAGCAGGGAGTTAATGTCTTAGGAGCTATTTTCTTCAGTCTAGAGTAGACTGGAACAGTTGATCTAGTTCTTTGCTGTTTGGGTTTTCTTTTTCTTTCTAATCTGTGATGTAATGTATAAGGAAAGTCTTAGGCATCAAAGTGAAATCTCATCTGATTTTTGCACGTAAGAAGCTACTTTTATTGAAAGGAGTAAACTTGAGGAAGTTTGGAGAAATCAAAGACGCAGTCGCTCTACCTGTGCACTGATAATATATCTGTATGAAAAATGAAGCACTTAAACACTTAGACATCAGCTAGGTGTTGCTATGTGTTTAAATGCTTCTTATAGAGTGACGTTTAGATAACTGCCTAAAAATTTCACTTTCAAAGGTATGATGCTATAAGACTCATCCTAAGATAGAAAGTCCTTTGTGGTTAAAAAAAAAAAAAAAATCACTGCTTTTCTGTGGCTAGCACACATTGAGTAATCAAATGGAGAACTGCATGGAATAAATACAGTAGTTGACTTCTGCTAAAAACATTTTGAAAAGAGGAAGTGGGGGCCTTTCTGCTCTTTGACATACAAAGCACATTGCTTTCTAATGGATTCCACAGCAAAAGCAAAATCCAAACAAAGCAGCATCTTTTTTCTCTAACCTACATGCAATGTAAGTGAGATTCCAAGTATGCAAATGGTGGGAGGAAAGAAATGCATTTTCACCACCCCAATTATTGCATATGGTTGAGAATATGAATAGTAATTGCCCCTGAATTGGAGGATTAATGTGCACTACTTTTTTTCTTCTTTTTAAATATTCAAGTCAGTCTGATTTTTATTTACTATTTCTTTGATTCTTTTTCTGTAAAAAGTTATGTGGCCTTTGGAGTAAAATATAAGCTCCCTCTATCCAGGCCAGTTGTCTCTTTCTATATGTCAGTAAGACTGTCTCATGTCTGTCATAAGCTCAGTTTTTAAAGTAAGCTATGTTTCATTTATTCTTTTAGTCCAAGTGTGAGTAAAATTGGTGCCATTTTACAGCAATTTCTGCGAAGTGGGCACTCCAGACCCCCAGTTTTGAATTCTGAGGCTACAGACCTGGACACCCAGCCCTCCCCCAACACCATCCTTTTGACTGAGCCCTTATGATGAGTTAGTGTGTAAGTCTAACTCCCCCACTTCACCGTTAGACAGATACCTTGTCTTATTTGTCTTTGTGTCTCCCTCCACTCCTCCCCAGGACCTGAGCCAGTGTTCCATCCCAAGTAGACACTAGATGTTTGTTGACTACTTCAGTACTTCTGGAGGGACTGTTTAGGGCACTGTTGAAAGAGTAGGGAAAATCACTTTGGAGCCACATGTGAGAAAGGAGGCTTGATTCTACAGGCTGGAATGAAGTAAAGTGGGAGGATAAAGGATGTTTGAAGAACAGCGGGGAGAGGACACTAGGGAAAAAAATGCAGAGGACAATTCTGTGGTCAGTCTTTGGAGTTCAATTTATCAAGACTGTCTGTCAACCTTAAGGCATCAACAGTGATACCATCTCAAAAATCTTAGATTGCACTGTCTACTACAGTTGTCAGTAGCCACAATGTGGCAATTTAAATTAATTAAAATTAAACAAAATAAAAAATTCATTTTCTGAGTCATACTAGCTGCATCCCAAGTGCTCATAGCCATGTGTGTCTAGTGACTGCTGTATAGGATAGCACAGATGTAGAACATTTCCATCATCTCAGAAAGCTCTGCTGAACAACACTGCTCTCAGGGATGATAACATCTCCATTTTGTTTCACCCCTTGTTTATTTATTCTACAAATAGTAACTGAGTACCTACTTTGTTCCTGTTACTGTACTGAGAAGCAGCTGAAATGCTTAAAAACATAGACCCTAGAGCAACCTGGGTTAACAGCTCACTCACTGTGTGACGTTGGGATGGGTCACCCATCCTCCCAGTGCTCTAGTTTAATCAGCTGTTAAATGAAGATAATAAAATTATCTACCTCATAGGCTGTTGTGAAGATTAAATTAGTGTGGTTTTTTGCATGCATATGCACATGTGTGTATATATAAATGTATATACATGTGTATATGTGTATATATTTGTGTAAATAAGTGTATGCATATACATATATATTCATATGTATTTTAGAACATCTCTGGCACGTACTTAGTGCTTGGTAAGTGGGAGCTCTTGTTATTTGTGTTTGTTTCAGGGTTCTTAACAAAACAACTATGAGGTTCTTGCTGTCCTGGAGTTTGCCATCTAGTAGGAGCAGCAGAGAATAAATCTTTAAACAAATTAATAATTACAAACCATGTCAAGAATTACAAAGGAAATGAATGGGCTGAAACAACAGAGAATAACAGAGGAGAAGCCACCTAGAAAGCATCTTAGAGGAGGTGACATTTAAGCTAAAACAAGAAGAGAAGAGGAGGAATACCAGCCATGCAAAGGGAGGAGGACAGTGTTCCAGGCAAAGAAAAGCAGGCCAGCAAAGAGGACCATGTGACTATAATACAGAGGTCAAGGGAGGGGCTTCAGATGAGATTGGAAGGAGAGGTAAAGAGCAGCCATTTGCTACAGGGCTGAAGCCAGGGTTAAAGCCTACGTGCAGGGGAAATACACATACAGTGATCACTCGGGGTTGTGTGAGGCACAGATTGGAGGGGCAGTGAGAGTGAAAGCAGAGAGCCCATTAGAAGTCTATTTTAATAGATCAAGTGAAGGGGAATGATTCAGAGTCAGTAGTCATGGAACTGGAGAGAAATGAGCAGTTTCTAGACCTGTTTGAGAGACCCAATGACACTTTCTAATGGATTACATGTGGTTGACAAGAGGGAGGCATTGAGGCTGATGCTCAGGTTTCTGAGTTGGTTAACTGGGTAGATGGTGGTTTCAGTTACTGAGATAAAGAGGGCCTGAAGAGAACATTTTTGAGGAAGAAAAACCAAAACTACTTGATGACAAGTAGTCTTCTAGATATGGAAGTCTGGTGTCCAGGTGAAAGGCTAGGCTAGAGACAGGCACATGGGCATCATGAATTCATAGATGACGTTTAAAAGATAGGACAGAAGACCAACTTCTGGCATGATGGAAGGGGGAGACCTGCAGACTTTCTCCCCAGTTAAGTAACCATTTAATTAAAGAAAATTATAGTTTTAAAAAATCATTTAAAGCTTCTGGAAATTGTCCTAGGGTCATACAATAATTGGAGATATATTCACTCAAGTATATTTACTAAATCTCAATAAGAATAGTGATTGTCTGTGACATTTGAGACATGACACTTCTCTGCCAGGTCCATCTTATGGAATCATCTGGGAAGGAGTGGACTGCTAACGTTTTCCATCCTCCCCCACAAGTTCCACGTTGCAGAAGCTCTATTCAGAGAGGACTGGTGCTCCTTCCACCTAGCCCCTACTTTAAGGACAGAAGTTATAGACCAGACGTTGCAGGCCAAGAATTTTGCACTCTAATCATTCTTGATCAACTTGCTGGTAGCACAAGAGTCCCATATTAGGAGGATCAAGCTAGAAAAACCACAGACCGCTACCATTTCCTAATGTCTGCTCATAGAGTAGGTTTGTCACTCTAGCAGTAGGCTTCTCTTCCCACCCTGAGCTCTTGAGCAGTGGCATAGAGTTTTAGCCCAGGGGGAAAAGCAGGTTACTGTAGTTCTGCCTGAGGGCACTGACTTCATTTGGAGCACAGCATGGAGAATTTCATGTCTAGAGTGTTGTCAAAAACAGGGAAATCTTGGTAGAGAGCAATTAAGAGGGTGCTCATAGCTCCATAATACAAGCACAACAACAGAGCAATTAGAAGTTTAATAGACTAATTCATGGGAAGAAACAACCAGGAAGAGTCCTCCTGGGAGCAGTCAGCCTTGGGGGTTGGAAAGGCTGTACATAAGTGATTGGTTGTACCTACTTGGCAGCGTCAGAATAGGAAATGAGGCAAATCTGAAAAATTTCCCATGCTGCACACAGATCCATCACCAAAAAAAAAAAAACAAAAAAAAAAACCCAAGCAAAACAAAAACGCAAGCCGGCACTGGCACTATGGCTTAAAGATAACCTCCGACTCAACACTGGCTGAATAGTAACCTACTCTAACCCAGAAGCAACTCCTAAGAGCTATGTTTAAAAATAAAACCATATGTATCCCTAACAATCTGGAAGATTGTGTGTATGCCCAAAGTTGCACCCTCCTAGGAGTGAATGGAGGGGGGAAAACAAAGCAACTAGTTCCTGGGTAGACAGGAAGCAAAAGTGTAAACTTCTTCACCTGTCAGAGCAACCTCCAAGTCACTTATACATCCAGGGGTAAAGGGCAAAAATTTAATTGCCAAGGGGGTAACTTTTGATCAATAAGTGGCTTACATGACAATTCATGAATGATCCTAAATCACTCAGCAAAAAGTTTTTTAAAAAGTAAATAATATGAGGAAGGACATCAGAGGCTGCACATTAGAGGGAAAAATACTTCATAGGATTAGTTAACTAAGTCGTTAAACAAATAAATCAATGACATGGAAAATAGCAGCAATATAAACCCCTTAGGTGCAGAGGGGTGGGGGATGGACAGGAGCTGGAAGCAATATCCAGAGTTGCTGCAATGTATTATCTAATATGTCCAGTTTTCAACAAAAAATGTATAAGACATTTAATGAAGGAGGAAAGTGTGACTCATGTTAAAAGAAAAAAAGCAGTCAAAAGTAACTGTTTTAAAGAAACTTAGATGTTGGAATTAGCAGACAAAAACTTCAAAGCAGCCACTATAAATATGTTCACAGAACTATAGGAGAACATGTTTAAAGAATTAAAGGAAGGTATGAGGACAATGTCTTACCCAATAAAGAATATCAATAAAGAGACAGAACTTATTTTTTTTTAAAAAAGAGCAAAATAAAATTCTGGAGTTAAGTATAACAAAATTTTAAAAAACACTACATGGGCTCAGAAGTAGATTTTAGCTGGCAGAGGAAAGAATCAGCAAATTGAACATAATACAGATTACCCAATATAAAAAAAAAACAAAAAATAATAAAATGAGCATGATATCAGAGAAATGTGGGACACAATTAAACACATCAACATACAAGTAATAGAAGTACCAGAAGAAAAGCAGAGAGGATAGAAAAACCCAAAAAAATAATGACTGAAAACTTCCCACATTTGATGAAAAAAAAAAAACTTATCCAAGAAACTCAACAAATTCCAATTTTAATAAATACAAATAGACCACACTCAGACATATAATACTAAAATATGTGAAACTCAAAGAGAAAGAGAATGTCTTGAAAGTAATAAAAGGCAAATCACTCATCACAAACAAAAAAAAAACTCCAATGGGATAGATGGCTGACTTATAGGCCAGACGTTGCAGACCAAGAATTTTGCACTCCAATCATTCTTGATCAGTTTGCTGGTAGGACAAGAGACCCATATTAGGAGGGTCAAGCTAGAAAAACCGCAGAGCACTACCATTTCCTAATGTCTGCTCATAGAGTAGGTTTGTCACTCTAGCAGTAGGCTTCTCTTCCCACCCTGAGCTCTTGGGCAGTGGCATAGAGTTTTAGCCCGGGGGAAAAAGCAGGTTACTGTAGCTCTGCCTGAGGGCACTGACTTCATTTGGAGCACAGCATGGAGAATTTCATGTCTAGAGTGTTGTCAAAAACAGGGAAATCTTGGTAGAGAGCAATTAAGAGGCCAGAAGGCAATAAAATGATATATTTAAAATGCTGAAGGGAAAAAAACCTGTCAACCAAGAATCAGCCAAATTATATTTTAAAATGAAAGACAAAATACACACTTTCCTACACAAACAAAATCTGAGGGAATTTGTTGTTAGAAGACCTGCCTTACAAGAAATGCTACAAGAATTTTCGTAGGCTGAAAACCAAGTGACATCAGTCAATAATTTGAATCCACACAAAAAACCAAGGAACCAGCAGTAAAGGTGTAAAAGACAATGTAGAGGGGTGTCATTGTGTAGGTGGCAAAGTAGGAAGCTCCAAAAATCAGTCCCTCCACTGAGGGGGAAAAAAAAAAAAACACCTATTGAGAAAGAGTTAATTGTCAGAATTAACTATTTTTAAAATCTAGAGCCAGGTTAAACACTTGCACTGTCCAGGGGAGTGCTTGAAGAAGTAATATATTTTGGTAAAGTTTAGCATTTGATGGAGCAGCTACCATCTCTTGTTCCCTGGGGCAACTGGTATCCGTGTGGATGACAGTTCGTGTTCCTGGTGCGGCTTCTATTTCCAGGTTGGAGATAAGAACTATGTGCAATTTTCCAGGTTGGAGATAAGAACTATGTTGCAATTTTTTTAAGGGTCATATGTTTTGATCTGCCTGGTGGATCACTGAGGGACTAATGCAGGATTTAGCCATTGTTTCAGCCCCCTTGGACTGAAATGGCCTTCTAGGCAACATCTGTCAGGGGGAATTTAAAAGAACAAAACACCTTATTTACTCTTTCTTTATTGAGCTAAAATATCCAAGAAAGTCTCTGCCAGGCCATTGGTTGACTGCTGAGATAACAGAATAGAGACATCAGTGCCACACCTGACAAGGGATATAGTCTTTGCAACACAGTTTAGGAAAGTCACTAAACAAACATGACTACACTTCTCAACAAACAGCATCAGCAATTTCTGGAAAAGGAAGATAATCTGACTCCAAGAGTTACCCCATCACGATGTTCAAAATGTCCAGTTTTCAACCAAAAAGAACAAAGCATACAAGGAATCAGAAATGCATGGCTCACAGAGAAGAAAAAATGAGAGGAAACATCCATGAGGAAACCCAAACATTGAACATACCAGAAAAAGACTAAATTAGCTGCATTAATATTTTCAAAGAGCTGAAAGAATCCGGGGATAAAGAACTAACAGATATCAGGAGAATAAAATCTGAGCAAGTAGTGGTATACATACTTAATACAGAAAAATCACTTGTGTTTCTATATGCTGGAAATGAACAATTTAAAAAGGAAACAAAATCCTTTTGACAATAGTGTGCAAAACTATAAAATACTCAGGAATACATTTATCCAAGGAGGTGAAAGACTTATATACATAAAACTACAAAACATTGGTGAAAAAAAATTAAAGAAGACCTGATTAAATGGAAAGATGTTCCATGTTAATGGATTGGAAGATTCAATGTTGTTAAGATACCAATATTTTCCAAAGTCACCTACAGATTCAATGCATCCCTATCAGAATTCCAGTGGTCTTCTTGGAGGAATGGAAATGCCAATCCTCAATTTCATATGGAAATGTGAGGAGCCCCAAGTAGAAAAAACAGTATTTTAAAAGTTGAAGAACTCACATGTACTGATTTCAAAACTTACTACAGAGCTACAGTAATCAAAACACTATCGTATCAGCAGGACAACAAACGTATGGGCCAATGGAAAAAAACTAAGTGTTCAGAAATAAACCCAAACATCTATGGTCAATTGATTTTCAACAAAGGTACCAAGACCATCCAACGGGGTAAGAATAGTCTCTTCAACAAATGGTGCTAGGACAACTGAATACATGTAAAAGAATGAAATTGGGCCCCATCTCACTATATATGAAAATTAACAATGGATCAACAAACTAATTATAAGAACTAAGAATATAAAGCTACTAGAGTTGTAAAGCTTAGGGACACATCTTCATGAACTCATTTGGCAGCAGCGGATTCTCAGATTTGACATCAAAAGCATGATGGACAAAAGAAAATATAGAAAAATGTGACTTCAGAAAAATTAGAAACTTTGGGGCATCAAAGGACATTACCAAGAAAGTGAAAAGACAATCTACAAAGTGGAAGAATATGTTTGCAAATCATACACCTGATAAGGGTCTATTTAGTAATTAGAATACATAAAGAACCCTTACAACTCAAAAACAAAAAGACAATCCAATTCAAAAATGAGCCAAGGGCTGGGTGCAGTGGCTCACACTGTAGTCTTAGCAATTTGGGAGGCCAAGGTGGGAGGATCACTTGAGCCTGGGAGTTAGAGACCAGTCTGGGCAACATAATGAGACCCCATCTCTACAAAATAAAAAATAGAAACATTAGCCAAGCATGGTGGCTTGTGCTTGTAGTCCCAGCAACTCTGGAGGCTGAGGTGGGAGGTTTGCTTAAGCCCAGAATATTGAGCCTGCACAGCAGTAATCCATGGTCATGTCACAGAACTCCAGCCTGGGTGACACAGTGAGACCCGATCTCAGAAGAAAAAATAATGGGCAAAGGACTTGAATAAATATTTCTCTAAAGAAGATATACCAATAAACAAACACACATGAGAAGATATTAAACCTCATTGGTCATTAAACAAATGTAAATAAAAACCACAATGAGAATACCACTTTATATCCACTAGGTTGGCTATAAAAGAGAAACAGAAAATAATGTTGGTAGGATGTGGAGAATTAGGAACCCTTGTATATTGCTGGTCAAAATGTAAAATGGTCCAGCTACTAGGGAAAAGAGTTTGGTGGTTTCTTAAAAAGCCAAACATAGAATTACCATATGACCCACAAATCTATTGCTAGGTATACATCCAAAAAATGAAAATACTGATCTGCACAGAAACTTGTACACAAATGTTTACAACAGCAGTATTCATTATGGCCAAAAGATATTATAGAAATGTAAACAATGCAAATGTCCAATAGGTAAATGCATAAACAAATTATGGTACATGCATACAATGAGTATACATTCAGCCATAAAAAGGAAAGAAGTACTGCCATGTGCTAAAGCACAAATGAACCATGCCAACATTATGCTAATGAAATAAACCAGACAAAGGTCATATATTATATATTCCTTTTATATGAAAAATCCAGAATAGATAAATCTATAGAGACAGCAGTTTAGTGATCACTAGGGGATGGGAGAAGATGAGTATGGGAAGTGATTACTTAATGAGTACAAACCATAATGATGAAAATTTTTAAAAATATATTTTAATTTTTTTGTACAGATGGGGTCTCACTAAGTTTCTCAGGCTGCTCTCGAACTCGTGAGCTCAGGCAATCCTCCCACCTTGGCTTCCAAAGTGCTGGAATTACAGGGGTATGCCACTGCACCCAGCCCCAGCCAAAATAGTGTTTTTGTTTTTGTTTGTTTTTGAGACAGAGTCTTGCTTTGTCACCCAGGCTGGAGTGTAGTGGCACTATCTTGGCTCACTGCAACCTCCGTCTCCCAGGTTCAAGCGGTTTTCCTGCCTCAGCCTCCCAAGTAGCTGGGATTACAGACACCTGCCACCACGTCCGGCTAACATTTCTATTTCGCGGTTTTGTAGAGACGGGCTTTCCTCATGTGGGCCCAAAAAAGTTTTAAAACTAAAGAAGACGGTGGATGCATAATATTGTGAATGCACTAAATGATATTGAATTCTACACTTTGATATGTTTAACTTTATGTTATATGAACTTCACCTCACGCATACAAAAAAAAAATAATTAAAAAGTCAATGTAGGCTGGGTGTGGTGTCTCACACTTGTAATCCTAGCACTTTGGGAGGCCTAGGCAGGCAGATCACTTGAGGTCAGGAGTTCAAGAGCAGCCTGGCCCACATGGTGAAACCCCATCTCTACCAAAAATGAAAAAATAAAAAATTAGCCGAGTATGGTGGCTGACGACTGTAATCCCAGTTACTCGGGAGGCTGAAGAAGGAGAATCACTTGAACCCGGCAGGTTGAGGTTGCAATGAGCTGAGATCATGCCACTGCACTCCAGCCTGGGTGACAGAGACCCTGTCTCAAAAAAAAAAAAAAAAAAAAAAAAGAATAGTGAATAACTGCACATTCCTTCTCCCTTTTTCTCTTAACTGATTTCAGAAGAAATGTGTTTATAGAAAACAATGTGCATATAACTGTACTGTTGAACTTACAGTATATAAAAATGCAATACATCTGAAAACAACAACACAAAGGAGGTAGGTGTGAGCAAAGCAGCTTTGGGAAATAACACCAGCTGATGACTTGAGTCCATAGGAAGAAATGAAGTGAATTACAAATGGTTAAGATCTACATAATAAACTTGATAAATATGTACTTGATCTCCTTCTTCTACGTTCTGTAAAATACATAAGATTATATAAAGTAATAATTATTATAATGCACCATTGGGTTTATAGCATATAGATTGAATATATTGAACAATAATATTATAAAATGGAGAGAAAATAGAGCTATATAATAGGAGTAAAGTTTCTATGTTTCACTGGAATTAAGTCAGTATAAATATGAAGTAGATTTCGATGAGTTAAGATGTATATTATAAGCCCAAGAGCAAACACTAAGAAAATAATTCTTTATGAAAAATTATTAAACAAATTAAAATGTTGTACTAGAAAATATTGATTAATCATAAAGGAAAGCATTAAAGGAGAAACAGAAACAAAAAAGAACTGAGGCGTAGAAAGCCAAAAGCAAAGTGGCAGAGGTAAATCTAGCCTTAACAATAATGCCATTAAACATAAATAATTACAAAATCCATTTGAAAGTTGGAGATAATTGGATTGAATTAAAAAAACAAAACAAGGTCCAACTCTATGCTGTCTACAGAAAACACACTTGAGATTCAAAGATACAAATAGGATGCAAGCAAAAGGATTGAAAAAGATATCATGCAAACAGCAACCATAAGCAAGATGGAGTAGCTATATTAATATCAGACAAGAAACGTTAAAACAAGAACCAAGAAAGAGTGAGATCACCCACAGAGAAAGCAGTGCTAGAGAAGAGCAGAAGGTTTGGGGTGGAACTCTGGGAATTCTCAAATTTAAAGGTAGGATGGAGAGGTAGGATCTTGAAAAGGAGACCCCCAAACTACATTTTCCCAGGCTATGAGGTAAGCACATAGGTTAGAATCCTTCAGTGTTAGCCCTAAGAATGTAGCAGTTGAACCACTCTGCTCACACATTTACCCACCTTTTTTTTTTTTTTTTTTTGAGACGGAGTTTTGCTCCATCGCCTAGGCTGGAGTGCAGTGGCGCGATCTCAGCTCACTGAAAACTCCACCTCTGCGGTTCACGCCATTCTCCTGCCTCCGCCTCCTGAGTAGTTGGGACTACAGGCCCCCCCACCAAGCCTGGCTAATTTTTTGTATTTTTAGTAGAGACGAGGTTTCACTGTGTTAGCCAGGATGGTGCCGATCTCCTGACCTCGTGATCCTCCCACCTCAGCCTCCCAAAGTGCTGGGATTACAGGCATGAGCCACCGCGCATGGATTACCCACTCTTATTTGACTAAAGAGTCAATGAAAGATATGAACAACGACTTCTCAAAGCCAGAGAAATGTAGTAACAGAGCTGAAACTAGAAATTACGATTTCTTCTCCTACATCACACACGCTCATACGTGGCAATGATACAGATGCACTGTCTTACGTTTCCTTCTCTCATAGTCACCAAATCTGCATCACTGTTTTGGGAGACCCCCAAAGGTTAGACATGTAGAGGTACAGCCTGCCTAGGACCCTGGTAGAAAGGTTCACATCAATTGAATTAGCTTGGGTTGACCACACATTAGGTGTGTCATTGTGGATGACTGGTTAAATTTCCTGAATCTTAGTTTCCTTTTCTGTGACGTGGAAAGACCCACACTGTGAGGGAGGTATGATTATGAAGAATGAATAAAGAGCACAGGATCCCTTAGAGTTCAGCCTACATTTCAGGAGCCAAGAAGATTTGAAAACCAGTCACTCTCTCCAACCCTTTAAGGCTCCGCAATGAGAACTTATTTCCATAAATAGAAAGAAATAATTTGGAAGATTCCAGTGAAAATACTGTGCTGTGTTTCAGATGCCAAAGACGAGCCGCCACGAAATTCCCGCTGTTTCTGACAGCTAACCATAATGCAGGATTTATTAATACCTACTATAGAATGAATGCACAACTAATCTTGCCATGAAAATGCCAGAAAAAGTGATTTTTGGCATTTAAGTGTGTTATAACCTAAATGGCTAAAGACATTTAATAAATGCCCTTGTGTGTTTTATGTTTGGGTAAACCATCTATACAGTCAGGGTGTCTCACCCTCAGAAGCAATGAGAGTTCCAATAGAGATAAGCCCAGCTTTTATCCTTCATAACTCATTTGCCCCTTGCTGTTCGCTATGATAAGAATTCTACCCCAGTGCAATTGTAGATTCTGCTGCAGCAGAATCAGATTGGTTTGTTAACAACAACAAAAACCAAAACAATAATTGTTTTTAGAATAACAAATCAATATCGTCATAAACACAAATTAAGCCAGCTCTCCTGAGAACATGAGCAATGATATGGGAAGAGATTAGACAGTTTGGGAAATCATAGGACCCCCATAGAGTATACCATAGAGTCTGATGCAACTTGGAAATGCAGAATGACTGCAACTTGGGCCAATTTTCAGCTTAAGGAGTTTTCATTGGTAACATCCTATTGCCAGATACCATAGAAGATTGAGCTAAACATTGTGTTACTTGCAACCTACCATATGGTGTGCCGTTGGCCTGGGTTCCAGAGTTAAACCATATATTTTAGTCTGTTCCAATTCTAGGCAAATTGGGAGCAATCACAGTCAGAAGGATTCTGATGCTCACTGGAAGACAGATTTGGGTGATGCCAAGTACTTTTTAAATAGTATCACTGCCAGTAGAAGGAAGAAAATTGCAGATAGAGTAGAAGTTTCTGCTTTCCTGCTGAAAAAACAGAACATTAAGATACGAACAAGTCTAGAATAGTTGGATGCTAAATAGAGTGATCTTGACTCATTATTTGATACTACTGTCTATAGGACTTTACAAGTGAAGTAAATTGGAATTCTAAATGAACCTTCTTGGAAGAAATTGTCTCCTCTTGGTTTTAGATGCCTGATGGGGGAGTAAGGAGCATCATTTATTTAGAAGAAACTGGGAGGGAGGAGAAAGAATAGAAAGCAAAGGTAATCATAATGCATTTCACTGCTATTATTCATAAAATTGCTCTTTTAGGTGGTGGGTTTTGTTTTTGTTTTTGTTTATTTATTTATTTTTTGAGATGGAGTCTCACTCTGTCACCCAGGCTGTAGTGCAGTGGTACGATCTTGGCTCACTGCAACCTCCGCCCTCCAGGGTTCAAGCAATTCTCTGCCTCAGCCTCCTGAGGAGCTGGGATCACAGGCACCCACCATCATGCCTGACTAATTTTTGTATTTTTAGTAAAGACAGGGTTTCACCATCTTGGCCAGACTGGTCTTGAACTCCTGACCTCGTGATCCACCAGCCTTGGCCTCCCAAAGTACTGGGATTATAGACGTGAGCCACCATGCCTGGCCTTTAGGTAGGTTTTTTAATGGCATTAATCAACGCTTCAATTAAATAACAGGTACTATTTAAAAAGGGAAAATGAATTTGACATAGGAAAATTTTTTTCTCTTCCTAGCAAGAATAGATGCTCTATTCTTGCCTGTATATGAGTTTTTTCTTTCTTGTAAGTTGATATTTGCAATTTATGGATATTTTATTAAAATATGTTAAAAATATAATGTCCATTCTTTTTTCTGAACGGTAGGAATCAGCTTAGCACAATGCATTCCTTTTTGGTATAAATAAGGGGAAAAGTTGAATTTATGAAAATCAATCTAAAAACACAATTTGTTTTGATTACAGCTGAATCTTTTCATGAGTTTTCCTTATTACAATGTAAGTCCTTTATCCTTTAAATCTCTATCTGTTAATGCATGAAGCCAAAAATCATTAAGAGTACTGCCTCATTGTAAATTACTGGGACTAGCTTTCTATGCTGGAGTTTTATACTGACAATAGCTTCTAGGATTATAACATTTTCTTTAACTGTTCATGTTAACTGGCCAGCATTACATCATTGTTGACAAGTCTCCAAATCAGAGTGACTGCTGAGTGTGTCCATTCAACAAAAATGTCATTGCATATTGTTTTGAAGAATAGCCTTAAGAGCAGAAGTGTATCTCTCATCTTTCCAAATGCTTTCCCCATCATTAAGTAGTTATTCTTTCTAATAACCTCATAACAGAGTCCACTGTTAAGATGCCCACTTAAAGAAAGGAAGAAGAAAGAGGAAACATTCTACAGAAAGAACTGTGTCAGAGGTTGCATGTTGCCAGTGTCGTGTTCTGATGGGAACAGCTGCCTTTCAATGCTTTGCCTCAATTAAGTTCCAGAATGGCTGATCAGATCAATAATAGTTCTTAAATTGCTGAGGAATCTGAGGCTGGGTTGACAATTAAGAACAACATCCTCTCCTCCTCATTTCAGTCAAATCAATCAGCCACAGGCCTCCTACAAGGTAACAAAATTGGCAGGGCTGTGGGGTCTGATATTCCAATTGTCCTTCCAGGGAGGAAAATCATCCCTGGAGTCTCAGAGTCACAGACTCTTATAGTTTAAAAGAAATATCCAGTGGTTCTTAACTGTATCTTGGATCATGGACTGCTGTGAATCCAACACAAGCCATGTATGGCATCTCTTTCCCCAAAAATACACATAACATCTTCCTGTAATTAAAGCTCATTCATGAAACTCACCTTTGCTTTTTCAGGTGATGAAATACAGACTCAAAAAGGTGAAGTTACATGCCCAAGTTCACATAACTTCCAACCAGGGCCCCTATCAAATTCTCTATTGATACCTCTTGAGAGGTCTGAGGTAATCAGATCATCTTCCTCTGTCCTAGGAAACAGTACTGTGGTTTTATATAGTTCAGCTTCATTCATGCATTTAGCAATATGTGTTGAGTCCTAGAGTCAGGCACTGTGCTAGTTCATTCTTATCTTCCATAGCGCTGGTCCCACAAACCAAAGAAGAAGCAAAACATGTCGATTTTACCTGTTGGAAAAGTTACAGAGAATGCTGTTTTGCTGATTCTTTTTGTCAGATGAGGAAAATAGACCTCTAAAACAGATCTAACTTGCCTTAGAATCCTTAATGTTCCTCTGGTACTTTTAGAATCAAACCAAATTATTTGCCTGGTGTCGAAGACCTATTCATACATGTAAAATTTTATGTTTTGTCTCATCTTTCCAGATTCCTGTACTGAAAACCACTTTGCTTAAGGCACACATTCTACTCTGTACCAAATCATTAAAAAAAAAAAAAAATCAGTACTATTCTTCATTCAAGTGATTCCCACCCAGAAATTACTATAACTCTATCCCTCCTTCAAGGCCTGAGTCCGATCACCATTTCTCTCTGAATCCTATCCTGATCACCTGACTTACAATCTCTACCTCCCCTTTTCCTCATAATTCCTATAGCTCATATGACTATGTCCACTTGGAGGCTAATGGTTGAGAGTCCTGTTTTATTTCTTCATGCATATATGACTTAGCACCACTAAGAATGTCTATTGTTCATTATATACCTAACTTGATAGACTGGTTCAAATGAAGTCTAGTAAAAAATGGCCTCCCTTCAAAGGAGTCCCAAATTATTTCTATTTTTAGTAATTGATGATTAACAGAAAACCCAGTCTATCCACATTTTGAAATCCTGGAGTCTGCCTTGAATGTGGATCCCTTGGCCAAGAATACGCTTTTCATTTTTATTTTCTTTCAGAGCCCAGAAAACCTTGGAAAGCTGCCTTAAGGGGTGATGGAATGAAAAACCAGACCAAACCAAGCAGACATGGATTCTCCTCTAAATGAACATTCCATGAGCCCAACACAGAGCATCTTCCATTTCACTGCTCAGTCCCCAAATGCCTCCTAGTTATATTTAAGTACTTCAAAGTTTTCCAAACACCCTTTTAGAAATCATGGTCCCAAATACAAAATAATGTTCAATCAGATGTAAATCATTTCACAGCAGGGCAGGAGAGGCATGGAAAGTGGTCATCTGCACTTGGACTAATCAGCAAGTCTAGTCCCTTGATGAGGATTTTCATTTTCTCATTTGTCATTCTAGCCACTGAATTCTCAAGTGGCCAATTTGTTCCCTATTGGTAATCAGCTAGTTATTTTTCTTCTCATTTCTCTCTCTGGGACTGTCGGTCTGTTTGGAGCAATTCATCACCCATTTGGGACTAATCCTTCTGTGGAGGGAAGTAGGGGAGGGAAGTAGGGGAGGGAAGCTATTATCCTGGAGAAGATAAAGTAGAAGACTATTTCCCCATTTATATTTGGTTGTTAAACAATGATTTCCCCAATGAGGTAAGTAAAATAATGACATAACTGCCTAAGAGTGAAACAATGAAAGCTTTAGGGGTAGATGCCTTATGCAATGGAAATTATCCCCGGCTGTGAAGTTTGTTACTCCAAAATGACTTGTTCTTAGATTGTCTTTACAACCCCCAAGGGAGCATCATCTTACATTCATTGCTTAAGTTTGGAGGAAGCTGCATCTATGAAAATTATAAATGCAGAAAGGAGAGTTTTAAATATGTATAATGCATTGGTGGAAGCAATTTTACCCCATCAAATAGGAAAAAAGGTAGCCTTTGAAGGTTGTTTTGTCTGCAACAAGGAAGTTTGAACGTTCTTCATTTGTTCTCGCCAAGTCTTCTCGATTACAGCATCTCACTTTGGTTTGCTTTTTGTTCTCTCTTCCTCACTCCAGCAGTTGCTGTCTCTCTCTGTCTCCGATAAAATCATTTCCAAACGTGTTTTCAGCGATTCCATTTTTCTGAGTTCACGTCAGGTGCCATGGAAAGGTTGACCCCACCACTCATTGCAAACGAGTCTCTGGTGTCGGCGCATTTTCTAATTAGTGGGTGTCTAAGTTGATCTCTCAGATTTCCTTCGGTCCTTCTGAAGAACCTAATTTCAAACCCTCAAGGCTGACTGTGTTCACCGGAGCCAAAGGTTCACATTTCCGAAGTCCACGTTCAGCCTTAAGAAAGATGTTAGTGTGACACAAATTGGCATTTTCTTGGCATGTTTTTTTTGCTCACAGCAAACTCTTTATTCCTTGGAAGGAAGCGGAGAGTTGAAAACCCCTTCTAGCTATTTCCTTAGAGACACACTGAATTCGGGCAGCAACATGATCTGAATCTTGAAATGTTTATCTTCCTCCACCGTTTTTCATTTCTTGAATCCTTTCTTGTGTCCTTTATTCTTCATATAAACATCCACATATGTAACTTCACTTTTAGGTGTGTCTAGCTATGAGGAAAATCAAAGGAGACAGAGAAAGCACGTTTACACGCCCCATATCGAGTGTTCTTGCTTTTCATCTGCCAATTCCCTCCACGCATGACTGTTTTCACAATGGGTGATATCACCCAACAGCTGTCTTGGACTGGAAACTAAAATGCTTGTAGAATTTCAGTTTTTTGTCTTACCTACTTACATTTGTCCCTTTTCCAAAAATACGAAAAAAATAAAAATAAAAGAATAGTTGCCTTCAGTGGGAGATTATTCCTATAACTTAAAATAAATTGTTTCATAACTTAACTCTCCTAAGGTTTTGTTGTAATTGCCCCTAATTCTAAATTTGCTTTCCAGAATCATTAACTGTGATTATATGGACATGAGCTTTTATATTTGGTATTTGATAAAACAAGAAAATTGATTTTGTAAAAATCTGTTTTCCATCTGCAATTTGTGAGCAGGAAATGGGTGGAAAGAAGTAATGCGTTACCTGCCTGATGTTCTCAGCCTGACCTAAACCAGAACTTCAATATCTCATGTACTGCCTATTGGTTGTTTAGCCTATGGATTTGCTGAACACAATGAGCAGAGATCTCTGTCCCTCATTCTAGGTAATTAATCTGGTTATTTACTGATGTCCCTCAACCTCACTCCTCTGAAAACAGGAAGTTCCTTCATTATCACCAAAAATTGCTTCCTCACTAAAGTCTTGATTTCTGAGATTCTTATTAGGTTGGTGCAAAAGTAACCGTGGTTTTTGCCATTACTTTTAATACTTTTCTACCTGTTCTTCCATTGTCTTATCTTGGGTCCCATCCTCATTACAGTATCTATCCCCTGACCCTCTCCCCTACTTTGAACACTGTGTTATTCCCAAACAAGTGTACTCATGAGAGAGTATGAAGATCGCCAATGAGTACTGCTCCTGAAATCCACAGACTACCACCCTTTCACGATGGGTACCTACAGACATTGCTTACCGCTCCACAGATTTTTGCAAGCTAAACAAATCTATTTAATCAGCACCTAGATCAAGGAGAATTTCTGGATTTTTATAGCCGCTGGACAGAATAATGTCTGTTGAAACTAATAAAAAAATGCGGTTTATATTTTGTCTCTTTATTCCATTTGTAATCATTCAATTTTCTTGAATTAAAAAAAAAATGTATTGGTCTGTGAATGGTTACAAATAAATAACCAAACTAAATGAAACAAAACTGGTCTTTCGCCTCTGATCATTTGAGAAGAACTGATCTAAATGACCTGAGAACCCCTATCAGATTTTGTGTCTGGTTATTTTCAACTGCTAATTTGAGCTTTCCTCTGAGAACCAACCCTTCACATAAGGACCAGCTCCCTAAACAGTCAGGATAACACCCCTACTCATCGGAGGCTGCTTCACTCACCCAAGAGTCCATGTCTGTGGGCTTAAATTGAGTTAACACAGTGGGTCTGTTCAGGGCCTTGAGTTGATTTATTTGGGGTCCCTGCCTTGCAAATATCAGTGGGGCTTGGATACAACTAGGAAAAGAGTCCCTGGCTGAAGGCCCACCTCGAGCGTAATGATTATATCATAGTATACACTATAGAAATTATCTTCCTGGTTCTTATATAGAAGTTGACAGGCAGTACTGGACTTTTCCTCCTTGCATGCCAAGATTATCTGCGGATGTCAAACTTTCCTGTTGTGAATGGGTACAAGTTGTGATATTGCCATTCAAGGACTTCCAGTAGCAGTAAGAGGAAAATTACAAACCAGCTCCCCTCAGAGAGGAAGTGCTTTTGCAAACAGGTCGTCAGTCATGAGCATAGTGGCTGCCTCCTTCCTACCAGGAACAGCTCTGCCTCCTAAATTGCTGACTCTCCCCTCACAGTCTGTTTGTATTGGCATGACCATAGGATGTGTGATAGAAGCAGCGTTTGGCGTATTCCCACTTATCCCACAAGCACTTTGGGGAAGAATTAACTATGTGTATTTTCCTGGAAAGACATAATTTCCGTTGCTCATTGATTGTGTCTTTATAACAAAATGCTTTGAAAATGGGCACATGTGACCTGATAAGCCTTCTACAAGCCTCATTCTCTAGGTTTTTTAATTCCTTTAGGAATGAATTATTGGAATGGAAGAGGTGAGACACAGAGCCACACATTTGGAAGAGCCCTTCCTGATCAGCTAACAAATTTCTCTCCCATTTTTTGGATGGTAAAACTAAAGCCCAGAGAAGGCATGTGACTTGACAAAGATGAGTTTCTAAAACACAAAGTGGATTTCAGGGCTTTTTTTTTTTTTTTTTTTTGTAAACTTGTGATGCAAGTAGAATATACCTACAAAAAAGTTACAAGTAGCAACTGTAAAACTCAACACAACTCATAAACACATCCAGGCAACCAGCACCCAGATCAGGAAGCAGAACAATCTTGGTCCTGACAAAGCCTTCATAATGCACCCAAGCTACTGCTTCTTCCTAAGGGTAACAACTATTCCACCTTCAAGTATCATGTGTTATTTTTGCCTTTTTTTGAACTCTCAATAAATGGAATTAGAGTGCGTTATGTTTGAGTCAGTCTTCCTTCATTCACCACTGTCAATGAGATTCATCTATTGTTATATTTCATTTTGACGCATTGCTTTTCATTGCTATATGTCATTCTTTTGTGTGAATATAGTAGACAATTCATCTTTTCAACCACCGATGGACATTTAGGTAGTTTTCAGTTTAGGCCTCTTAATAGTGCCGCTAAGATTATTCCTGTACATATCGTTTGTGAATATATGTATAATTGGATTGGGTTTTACTCCTACTTTGTGTCTAATGTTGCTCCCCAAAAATGTTAATAGAAGCAACTATCAAAATTGTGTGCAGGTGTTTGAGGTGTGTGAGATTGTTCCTGCATGCATTCTTGTCTGTGCCAACTGTCCAAAGGGGACCATTTGAGGAATTACAGTAGCCTCATGACAGCCACCAATACAACATTTGTGGTTGGGACTATTTGCAAGTACTCTCAAAATCCAAAATAATCAGCTGACTTTTTTTTTATCTCAAATTGTGAGTGATTTCATTATTAGCTTTTATTTTTATTTACAAGTAATATATAAATTCCTTCTTGTTCCATACACATGCTTAACAGTAATACTAATGCTAGAATATTGGTGTCGTGATTCCAAGGATTTTGGTCTGTTCGTCACAGGGTAGCATCAGTGCCTGGCAGAGAAGGTGCTAAATAATATTTGTTGAATGATGGGTGGTTCTTTTGACTGTTGCTCTCCATCCCTAGAACTTCCCCAGAAGTAGTCTCCTCTTTGAGTCTTTTGTGTACCTCTGCACTCTTTTTTCTATACACTGGTGCGTGTGCGTGTGTGTGTGTGTGTGCATAATTGGATGATGCCGTGCTGTATGGGTTTTCTAAATTAACAGTATGTCTTATGCATTTTATTTGTTGTCAGTCATAGAAATTTACCTTTTCATGAGCTGTGTAATACTCCATGGTATGGACATATTACATTTCTATGGTTTTCAGCTTTTGGCCCCATAAATTATGCTGCAGTGAACACTTTTTTGAATATAAGTGTTTCCTGGTGGTAGATGGCAAGAACTAGAATTGCTGGCTCACAGGTGGTATACATTTTTAATGGTTTCAAATCACCTTCCAAAATAGCCATTCCAATTCATCCTTTCATTGGCAATCTATGGAAGTATCTGCTTCTCCTCACATTCGCTATGATCGATATTATCAAAACTCAGAAGTTTTTGCCAAAATGATATGGAAAACACATCATTTAATTTTAACTCCCTTCCATAATACTGATGTTGGCCATCTTTTTGTATATTTGTGAATGAAGTGCAAGTTTGACTTAAGCTTGCTGCAAAGATCAAATGCGTAGGGAGTAGGTGAAGCCTGCCATTCCCTATCAGGGTACCTCTTTATGGCCATGTTCTTTATCCTGATTGTCACGGCTGTTAAGAATCCTAGATAATCCCTAGATTTTTCTCCACCCAAATGCTACGAGTATACAAAAGTAATTTAAACATTTCTTCAGAATCCCAGGGGACAGACAGGAGGGCATCTTGACCTATCCAATTTAGCCTTGGTACAATGCAAAACATTTGGAGAATGAATTTTCCAGTTAATTATTCTAGGGCTTTCTCTTCGTACCAGGAAATAGAAGAAGAAAAAATGTTGTACTATGAGGTTTAAGTATCTGCCACCATAAGGAGTCTCAAACTGCAACAAGACCTGCAATGAGCACTTTGATTATATTCCTGAATGTTGGATTCATTACCTAACCAACATTAAGGGCAGAGGTTCCAGAGGCTAACTGCCCAGCCTTTAATCCTGGTCTTTGCTGGTTTGCAAGCTCGGGCATGTTGAATGAAGTTTGGGAGCTTCTGTTTCTTTCATTTTCTATCAGATAGAGCAAATAATAAAACCCACTTGATGAAATCATTGAGAAGACTAATTGGTCAATATAAATGAAAGGTGCTTAGCACAAAGCCTGGTACATATTCAGTATTCAATACAGGTTGTTATTGGTAAGGTTCGTTTTGATTGGATCTTTGATCAAGGTTTGAATTGGAACTTAGAAAATGTTCAGTTTTTTTCTGCTCTTGCGCTGGGAAAGAAGATCACGCTGGTGTGCCCTCCACAGTTCATCTATCAGTTTATCCTTACTTGGGATAGAACAGGCCACGCTGGCCTTTGTTGTTGATTTTATACACAGCTCCTTGCAGGTTTTTAGTTTAGGACATGGAAATTAGTATATAACAAATGAACCTGCCAGGATGCTGAATCTCATAGGAATTTTTACCCGGAGCATAAATTGACACAAGTTTCTCAGGACTTGACTTCATAAGCCCTTGGCTGATATTTTTGGTGGCAATCTAACACCTTGACAGAAAGTGTCTTCAGTTTGAATAAAATGAAAAAAGATGGGCTTAATTCCAATAACAGACCCAGCAAGGCCAGAAGTTGGTTCCAATTTTTATTGTCTCATAAGAACCCTACCTTCTAGGCCCTGACTCAGAACTTCTCCATATCTGCCTTGCGTTCAGGATAGAATAACCAGAGGCTCACAGGGAGGGAATCCTGAGAGTATGAAGTCAGGCCCCAGCTGCCTTTCTTCTCAGCTTCCCCAAAGTTCCTGTTCCTTGAGGTCCAACCACTGTTGGTTTTGGTGATGGGGCTGAGTTAACACCCAAGGGGCTGCACGGTGCCATTTGAGAAACACTGAGAAAATACTCTCATCCCATCTCATAACCACTCATTCCAGAACAGGCTGTTCATGTGGAATTCCTTCCCTGTGAAAATCCTAAAGAGGTTAAGATGCATCTTCACTGAGAATCTTGGAAAATATGAGTGTTTCTGAGAAGAGTGACGTGTGAAATTATTGTTACTCCATCAATACTTCACGTATTCATTCATACAGTTATTCCCCCTCTCTTTGGAGGGCTTACCCAGTGACTGACATGACCAAGGGGACAGCAGTTAACAAGGCACACATAGTTCTTTCCCTATGTAGCTCCATCTAATGGGGAGACCGACATTGGATAAGCAAATATATCAAAGTGTGATGAGTGTAAAGGAGGAACCAGGAAAGGCCCCAAAGGTCTGGGGGTTTGGCCTTGACTCTAAGCAACCTGGATCATCTCTCCCACTGTGTGAGTCTACACCATCATGGATGCTATCATACATGCTGCCCCAAGTGAGGATTTGATCTGCTGTAGGGCACCAGAGCATGCAGCCAGCTCTGGACTCCAGAGCAATTTATTAAGGTCTCAATACAAGGTCACTCTTGGGGTCCCTGTCACAGGATCACCTTGTAGGTGAAATAATCATATAATGAGGCTTTTCTGCACATTCATCTTGGAGTAAACTTAAATCCAAGGTGAGACAGAGAAAAAGAAGGTGAGAGAGAGGAAAGAGGACAATAGAGACATAGGCACGAGAGAGAGACAGAGGTAGGGTAGGGTGTGATCATCCTATACCTATAAATGAATCTGGTATCAAGCACCCTTTCCTTGTCAGGGAAAACACATGAGAGCTTGACTCTGGACACTTGGACATGAATCATACTCTCATCATTCACTGGCTTTGACCTTGGACAAGTTACTGAGCTGCTGTGGTCGCTGATTCCTCGTTTGAAAAATAGGGATTTAAATCACCACATCCCATTAACTAGGTTGTTTTGATGCTTGACTGAGATTAAATAAATTAATGGCCATGAACAGTGCCTTCAAAACATGAAAATATTTTAATAAATACAAGCTGTCCTCATACTATATAAGTATTTAATATATGTATGTACAGTGGGTGCGAGGAACAGAATCTATGCCTTTGGGGTTGCCTTGGGGTCATAGGGTGAACTGAGGCTGTGAAACTCCAGGCTACCCAGAGAGGATTCTACCATCCTTCTCCCAGCTGCTGCTGCTTCATTATTTCCAAAGTATATTTCTGTGGTGCTCCTAACTTTCAAAGCACTCATGTCATTTCACATTCATGCCTAAATGTCTTGGTAGAATTTTATATTGAACGACCAAATTCACTCAAGCAACCCACTTCTTTTCCTTGCAGACTTCTAAGTGAATGTCATTTACTTACAATATTTATATTGTATTATGTTTATATTTTCATGAGTTTACCACTCATGAAGCTGGAGGGAGACAGAATACAAGTATAGGCTGGGTAGAATTACCTTCAGCAAGTCCCCTTAGATGACGTGCTCCTAATGTCCACAAGAAGGAGGAATTGCAGCATGAGGGAATGAGGTCAGACTCGGGGAAGACCATTGATGAGAGCCACATTTGCCAAGTCAAGAATGAGACTCCAACAAGTTTATGAACAGTTCCTTCAAAAGCATGCTAGGAAGATGCTTAGCCTCTAGCACCCGGGGTTCCACCATTCCTTGGTGAAAGAGCAATGCTCTTAAGGAGCTGAGGGCAATGAACTTCCAGAAACCTTGCATTTTTCTGACATTTGCAAATGGTATAGCTCTTAGGAACTGCGTCTCCACATCTGTCTGCTATCACCACCAAAGAAAGAAATGTCAAAACCATGTAAAAGAAAATTGAGGATATGTAAGAGAGAATGCAACACAGGGAGAACTGAGCAGGTCAACCAGGCCGCCTACAGGTGTGAGCACCCAGACTCAGCATCCTTGTCTCAGGGAGCGGTGCAGGGCGACTTCTTCAAGTCAGGGCTGACTGGCTTTGTGCAAAGGTGAAAGGAATATAATCTATGCCTTTGAGGTTGGCTTGGGGGCTGTGCATCTCCACTCAGCAGCCCTCAGCCTCCCCATGCTCTTTGTCAGTCCAAGAAAGAATGGAAGCATTGTGGTAGTCAAAACAGCAGGGGCTGTGGAGCTGGAGGAATGGAGTTTAAATCCCGGTCCCATCACTTACTAGCTGATCTTGAACAATCTGAGTTTTTTAAAAAGTTATTTTTATAGACACACAGTCTCCCTCTGTCACCCAGGCTTGGGTGCAGTGGCAGAGTCATAGCCCACCATAACCTCAAACTGCTGGGCTCAAGCAATTGCCCTGCCTTGGCCTCCAGGGTAGCTGGGACTATAGGTGCGTGCCATCATGCTTGGCTAATATTTTAATTTTTTGTAGAGATGGGGGTCTTGCTATGTTACCCAGGCTTGTCTCAAACTCCTGGCTTCAAATTATACCCCTGCCTTAACCTTCTAAAGTGCCTGGATTACAGGCATGAACCACTGTGCCCAACTTGGATAATCTTTTTTATTCTTGCTGAGTCTCGATTTCCTTATCTGAAAAAATGAAGATTACATTATTCTTATAGGGTTCAATTAGAAATTATGGATAAAGTGTTTAGCACAGCCCGAGACATAGTAGGTGCTTAATCAATAGTAGTTTTATTCACTCACTCATCCATCCAATCATTTTAAGGAGGCAGCCCAAACGTGGCATAACATAGCATAAAGACCTCTTACAAGTCTTCCCTTCTTTCTGCAAATGTGACTTGATCATCAAGGCCTGTTCAGACCACTTTGTTTAAATTGGAAACTTGCATCACAGATGCCATGTGCACAGACTCCCACCCACTCCCCATCCTTTTTGCACTGCCCGTTTTTTTCCCCATAGCACTATCTTTTTTTTTTTTTTTTTTGAGACCAAGTTTTGCTCTTGTTGCCCAGGCTGGAGTGCAATGGTGCCATCTCGGCTCACTGCAACCTCCACCTCTTGGGGTCAAGCGATTCCCCTGCCTCAGCCTCCCAAGTAGCTGGGATTACAAGCATGCGCCACCACGCCCAGCTAATTTTGTATTTTTAGTAGAGACGGGGTTTCTCCATGTTGGTCAGGCTGGTCTCGAACTCCCGACCTCAGGTGATCTGCCCGGCTTGGCCTCCCAAAGTGCTGGGATTACAGGCATGAGCCACCATACCTGGCCTAGCACTATCACTTTCTAACAGATCACAGAACTTAGATTTGGCCTGTCTCCTCCTGAGAGAATCTAAGTCCCACAAGAACATGTGTCTTTGTCTGTACTATAGTCCTTGCAATAAGAACAAAACAAAACAAAACATGGTACATACAAGGTGCCCATTAAATATTGGTTGACTGTGCTAAGGAAGGCTCTGAAATCATTGATTAAACCTGGTTCCAATGCTGGTCTTGCCTCATACAGATGTTTGTAACATTTGGCGTATTACTCTTAGCTTCACTTTTCTCCCCTGATGATACTGATGATGATGATTTCAATCCCTTGGAGTCCAAAGAACTAAATGAGATAATGTCTGTAAAGTACTAGAAACAGCATCTGGGGCCTAATAACCGCTAACTAAATGAAAGCTATTAAAATGAAAACTTTCATATTTCTTGATTTTCATGCTAGTGTAGACACACAAGCACTCATCCAGTCATTCCCAAAAACATTCACCCGTAGTCTTATTCTGAACTCCTTTCCCCAATGTGTGTTAAGCAACCAATAATGTGAATTCCACCTCCCTCTGTGCCCCTCCAGTCACCCATTTCCTGAGAATCACAGACAGCATGATGGCCAATGAGGAAATCCAGAGATTATCACAGTTCTTTGGCCCCATCATGTTTGACTAGTGCTGGGATCCAGACCGTGTTACTGCTCACAAGTTTATCATCAGTAAATCACAGGACTCCGGTGGATCTGTCTTGCAGAGGATAGATCATGCAAAACCATGGTGACTGCTTTCAAGGAGTTTATTAACCAAAATTTTCTCAAGAGTAGAAAAAGGCCAACAGAGCCATCTTAGTCTGCAAATGTGTGTGTGTGTGCGCGTGCGTGTGCGTGGATCACATCCGTGGAGACTGACGGCGTATAAGAGACAGACAGGTCTCCAGCTCATTCTAGCTGACAGAGACAGCCTGCCATTTCTTCCTAGATCCTGTCCCCCTAATATGAAAACTTTAAGGCAGAAAAATACAATGAATTACAAGCAAGTCCCGTAGACTAAGTTCAAATCTCAGCTCTGTTGTGCGTCTTTGGTTAAAACACCTGGCCTCTCTGAAGATGAATTAATAAATTAGAGACAGGGTCTCACTCTGTTACCCAGGCTAGAGTACACTGACATGATCATAGTTCACTGCATCCTCAAACTCCTGGGCTTAAGCAATCCTCTCACCTCAGCCTCTCGAGTAGTTGGGGCTACGGGCATGGACCACCAAAGCCTGGCTAATTTTATTTTTATTATTTTTTATTTTCTAGAGATGGAGCCTTACTCTGTTGGCAAGGCTGGTATTGAACTTCTGGCCTTAAGTGATCCTCCCACCTTAGCCTCCAGAGGGCTGGGATTACAGGCATTAGTCACAGCACCTGGCCTGAAAATAATTATAACAGGCAACATGTGTTACATACTTACTGTATGCCAGATGCTTTACATATATTGGTCATTTGTTCAGCCATTTGTTTAACCAATGTTTATGGAGTGCCAGCTTCACACCAGGTGCTGTGGATACTGCAGTGAACAGGACAGCCCAACTTCCTATCTTATTGAGCTTTGGTAGTGGAGACAGAAAGCAAGTAATCCATTGGACATCTCTTTAATCGTAATTAGATATTTATTCATTAAAGAACGTGTATTAAGCCTCAAACTACTTGATCAATGAATTGTGATCATTGTCACAAAGCAGGAGTGTATGAAGTGTTCTCTGAAAATGTGTCCTGGGAGGATGGGTGGCTGGGCTGGTCTGAAAGCTCAGTCAAACCTTTTTAGGAAAAATGACATTTTAATTATAAAACTGAAGGATGAAGAGGGTTAGCTGTGTAGTCTCATTTTGCAGATGAAGAAACTGAAGGTTAGAGAAGTTATATTACTTGTTCAAAAAACCACAGTTAGCATTTGATGGATTTCAAATTTGGAGCCTGGTTTTTCTAATTCAAATATGTGGTTCTTTCTATCGGGTGAGTGTTCTTAGACTGAAGTATATGTCAAAATTAACACGAAGGACTTTTGCAAAATCTGCGTGCTAGGGTTCCTTCAAGAGATTCTGATTCAGGTTGAGGGTAATGGCTCTTGCCTATAATTCCAGTACTTTGAGAGACTGAAGTGGGAGGATCATTTGAGGCTAGGAGTTTGAGATCAGCCTGGGCAACATAGCAAGACCCTATCTCTACAACTTTTTTTTTTTTTTTTAAATAGCAGGGCATGGTGGCACACACCTGTAATCCCAGCTACTCAGGAAGTGGGGACAGGAAGATTACTTGAGCTCAGGAGTTGGAGGCTGCAGTGAACTATGTGCATGCCACTGCACTCCAGCCTGGGCAACACAGTGAGATCTTGTCTCTATTTAAAAAGAGAGAGATTCTGACTCAGTAGGTCCAGGGAAACAAGGAAAGTGAAGGCAGATTTAAAAGAGCTTCCCAAGTGATTGGGATGCAAAACTCTAATAACACTACTGTCTAGGTCTTTCTGCCTCTCTACCCCAGGACTTACTGACAGCATAACATTTTGCAAGAAAACACCACTGGCAATGAAGGCTCCACCCTATCACTAATGGTCTGTGTGATCTAAAGGAAGTTTCACATTCTCTGGTCCTCAGTCTCTCCACGAGAATATGAGTCCATTCAGTACTTCCCAGTCCTGACTATACATTAGAATCAACTGGAAAGCTTAAAAAAAAAAAAAAAAAAAATTCCTGTGCCCTACTTCCAAACAACTGCTCCAGAATCTCTGGGGAAAGGACCCAGGCAGAGATATTTACTAGAAGTTTCCATTTGATTTAGCACTAAATGATCTCAGAGGTCCCCTCTGACTTGGAAATCCTCTGCGTCTACAAAATCCTTCATCCCCTCCTGCCTGGAGAATCGAGAATGAGGGAGACGTGAGGGAAGCTCAGCTTAGGGGGCGGGGAATCGGGGAGCAATGCATTGCCAAGACCTGCTGCTCCACGCTGGCAGTGTCTTTGTGAAAGTAGTAACCTTTTTTTTCTGACTGATTTATGTGACAGTTGGAAAGCAGTCCCCAGAACAGCCTGTTCCTCCCCTCAGCGCTATTAACATAAATATGTGCACGGGGCCTTCAGCTCTTGCTTCTCTCTGTGTACAGGAGGCTTAAGGGGCCTTGAAAGCCGGAGGCCGAAGAGAAATCAGAGGAGAGGAAGTGTTGTTAGAGGCACAAGAATGAAAAGGGGAAAAGGACAGGACGTTGCTAAGAGACAATGTCAAGCTGGGCCATGGGATTAACAGTCAGTATCAAAGCAAGTACTTAATGGTATGTTCTTCTAGTAGGGCCTTTTCCAAGCACGAGCGAAGGGTGAGATTATCAAAGTAATTCCATTCCAAATCGGGCGTAAAAGGCCCCTTTCCTTCTTGGGTAGGACCAAAATGTTAAGTGAAAATTAAGAGATTTGTTTAAAAAATTATATCTTCCAGCTTGGGGTAAACTGGATTCTTCACTGTGGAATTTCTCTGGGTCTTTAATATGCTAATAAGCATTGAGAGTCACTGAGAGTAAGTCGGAATTTGTACACATGCTGAAATAATTTGCAACCTTTTTATTTAGAGGGCTCAAGTATTTTCCAAGACATATTTGGACAACCCAGGTATAAAAAACAACTAATATGATATTTAATATTACTGTGCTAATTGACATGAATTATTTCATTTAATCTAAATGACAACCCTATGAGTGAGGTTCTTTTGTTTCCTTCTTTGCACAGATGGAGAAATTAAGGCATTGAAAGGTTAAGTAACTTGCCCCAGATGACACAGCAAATGGACAATCGAGGAAATGTGGGCCCTGGAGTTGAATCAGGATCTACATTCAAATCTTGGTCCTGCCATTTGCAGGAGGGACATGTTTAGGCAAGTTAACTAACCGCTCTGAGCCTTGGTTTCCTAACTGCAAAGTGGAGAGAATAAAATGTACCTCGGAGAGGTGCTGCAATTAGCTATAGTGTATATAAAGCATATAGTAAATATCCCATAAACAGTTATAGATATCATCGTCATCTTTTATTTAATGTTCAAAAGGGGAGTTTATAGTGGTATCCAGAAAAGAATGCATATTTTGGTTAAATAATGAAAAAAAAAATCAGCAGTAGAATTAGATATGTATCACTCTTGCTATTTCGGGGGCCAAACCTGCTTCTTCTCAATCACCAGCAGGCATTGAAACATCCTCTTTGGGGCATATAAAGGGAGATGTGGCAGGCTTGGGGGTCTCGTGGGGTGGACTTGTGATTGGGACCAGGGGTTTGGGGAGGAATTGTTAGCTCCTATCTGGCTGACCATCAGAGTCCTTGAGGAGCTTGTTAAAACATATTCCTAAGCCCTGGCCCTGGTGTTTCTGAGTCCACGGGTCTGTGTCAGCTCCTGGGAATACGTAGCTTGTGAGAACCTCCAGCTGATTCTGAATATTGGCCTACTTTTAAAATCACTGGACCTGATGAAGACTTGGAAAACCTTCCTGCTCAGTTACCCAGAGAGGACTCAGAGGAGCCTGCTATGGTTATTTTCAGAGTCCAGTGAGTCTGCGGCCTTTCTTTGAGCAAGAATCCAATATCATGGCAATTGAGGAACAAATTTTCTCTATGCTTTGTGGTCAGTACAGTGGCCTGGGTAGGTGAGACAAAGGACTGTGTGAGAGGTGGTTCATTAATGATAATAGCATAGTCTTGGGCACCAGACAGGCCTGGGTTCAAATCCCAGCTCTGAGTAAGGGAGGGAGATATGCCACTATTCAGTTGGGACAGTGGCAATAGCGTAAGGAACATGGTGGGTGTGTGCCCACCCTGGAAAGCCATGATATTATGAATTGTTACTGTCTGTGCTGTCACCTTCATGATACAAGTGAGAAGCCCAACAATATCTTGAATTGCATTTTAGTAATTGTTTTCAAGACAACAGGAAATAAAAACATTTCTGTATTCTTATATATTGACGTATTTTCTTTTCTTGAATAAAATGCAAGTGAGTAGTATATTAGTGGCTGGCTTTAAATTTTTTTTTCTCCTTTTATACCAGAGAGTTATTTTCTTTTTTTTTATTATTATTATACTTTAAGTTCTAGAGTACATGTGCACAACATGCAGGTTTGTTACATATATACATGTGCCATGTTGGTGTGCTGCACCCATTAACTCATTTACATTAGGTATATCTCCTAATACTATCCCTCCCCGCTTATCCCTCCCCACAATAGGACCTGGTGTGTGATGCTCCCCTTCCTGTGTCTAAGTGATCTCATTGTTCAATTCCCACCTATGAGTGAGAACATGTGGTATTTGGTTTTCTGTTCTTGCTATAATTTGTGGGGAATAATGGTTTCCAGCTGCATCTATGTCCCTACAAAGGAAACGAACTCATCCTTTTTTATGGCTGCATAGTATTCCATGGTGTATATGTGCCACATTTTCTTAGTCCAGTCTGTCACTGATGGACATTTGGGTTGATTCCAAGTCTTTGCTATTGTGAATAGTATTGCAATAAACATACATGTGCATGTGTCTTTATAGCAGCATGATTTATAATTCTTTGGGTACATCCCCAGTAATGGGATGGCTAGGTCAAATGGTATTTCTAGTTCTAGATCATTGAGGAATCGCCATACTGTTTTCCACAATGGTTGAACTAGTTTACAGTCCCACCAACAGTGTAAAAGTGTTCCTATTTCTCCACATCGTCTCCAGCATCTGTTGTTTCCTGATTTTTTAATGATTGCCATTCTAACTGGTGTGAGATGGTATCTCATTGTGGTTTTGATTTGCATTTCTCTGATGGCCAGTGATGACGAGCATTTTTTCATGTGTCTGTTGGCTGTATGAATGTCTTCTTTTGAGAAGTGTCTATTCATATCCTTTGCCCACTTTTTGATGGGGTTGTTTGTTTTTTTCTTGTAAATTTGATTGAATTCTTTATAGGTTCTGGATATTAGCCTTTTGTCAGATGAGTAGATTGCAAAAATTTTCTCCCATTCTGTAGGTTGCCTGTTCACTCTGATAGTAGTTTCTTTTGCTGTGCAGAAGCTCTTTAGTTTAATTAGACCCCATTTGTCAAGTTTGGCTTTTGTTGCCGTTGCTTTTGGTGTTTTAGACATGAAGTCCTTGCCCATGCCTATGTCCTGAATGGTATTCCCTAGGTTTTCTTCTAGGGTTTTTATGGTTTTAGGTCTAACATTTAAGTCTCTAATCCATCTTGAATTAATTTTCGTATAAGGAGTAAGGAAAGGATCCAGTTTCAGCTTTCTACTTATGGCTAGCCAATTTTCCCAGCACCATTTATTAAATAGGGAATCCTTTCCCCATTTCTTGTTTTTGTCAGGTTTATCAAAGATCAGATGGCTGTAGATGTGTGGTGTTATTTCTGAGGGCTCTGTTCTGTTCCATTGGTCTATATCTCTGTTTTAGTACCAGCACCATGCTGTTTTGGTTACTGTAGCCTTGTAGTATAGTTTAAAGTCAGGTAGCTTGATGCCTCCAGCTTTGTTCTTTTGGCTTAGGATTGTCTTGGCAATGCAGGGTCTTTTTTGGTTCCATATGAACTTTAAAGCAGTTTTTTCCAATTCTGTGAAGAAACTCATTGGTAGCTTAATGAGGATGGCATTGAATCTATAAATAACCTTGGGCAGTATGGCCATTTTCACAATATTGATTCTTCCTATCCATGAGCATGGTATGTTCTTGCATTTGTTTGGGTCCTCTTTTATTTCACTGAGCAGTGGTTTGTAGTTCTCCTTGAAGAGGTCCTTTATATCCCTTGTAAGTTGGATTCCTAGGTATTTTATTCTCTTTGAAGCAATTGTGAATGGGAGTTCATTCATGGTTTGGCTCTCTGTCTGTTACTGGTGTATAAGAATGCTTATGATTTTTGCACATTGATTTTGTATCCTGAGACTTTGCTGAAGTTGCTTATCAACTTAACGAGATTTTGGGCTGAGACAATGGGTTTTTCTAAGTATACAATCATGTCATCTGCAAAGAGGGACAATTTGACTTCTTCTTTTCCTAACTGAATACCCTTGATTTCTTTCTCTTGCCTGAATGCCCTAGCCAGAACTTCCAACACTGTGTTGAATAGGAGTAGTGAGAGAGGGCATCCCTGTCTTGGGCTGGTTTTCAAAGGGAATGCTTCCAGTTTTTGCCCATTCAGTATGATATTGACTGTGGGTTTGTCATAAATAGCTCTTATTATTTTGAGATATGTTCCATCAATACCGAATTTATTGAGCGTTTTTTAAGCATGAAGGGCTGTTGAATTTTGTCAAAGGCCTTTTCTGCATCTATTGAGATAATCATGTGGTTTTTGTCTTTGGTTCTGTTTATATGCTGGATTACATTTATTGATTTGTGTATGTTGAACCAGCCTTGCATCCCACGGATGAAGCCCATTTGATCATGGTGAATAAACTTTTTGATGTGCTGCTGGATTCGGTTTGCCAGTATTTCGTTGAGGATTTTTGCAACGATGTTCATCAGGGATATTGGTCTAGAATTCTCTTTTTTGGTTGTATCTCTGTCAGGCTTTAGTATCAGGATGATGTTGGCCTTGTGAAATGAGTTAGGGAGGATTCCCTCTTTTTCTATTGATTGGAATACTTTCAGAAGGAATGGTATCAAGTCCTCCTTGTACCTCTGGTAGAATTCGGCTGTGAATCTGTCTGGCCCTGGACTTTTTTTGGTTGGTAGGCTATTAATTATTGCCTCAATTTCAGAGCCTGCTATTGGTCTATTCAGGTGTTCAACTTCTTCCTGGTTTAGTCTTGGGAGAGTGTAAGTGTCCAGGAAATTATCCATTTCTTCTAGGTTTTCTAGTTTATTTGCGTAGAGGTGTTTATAGTATTCTCTGATGGTAGTTTGTATTTCTGTGGGGTCGGTGGTGATACACCCTTTATCATTTTTTATTGCGTCTATTTGATTCTTCTCCCTTTTCTTCTTTATTAGTCTTGCTAGCGGTCTATCAATTTTGTTGATCTTTTCAAAAAACCAGCTCCTGAATTCGTTGATTTTTTGGAGGGTTTTTTATGTCTCTATCTCCTTCAGTTCTGCTCTGATCTTAGTTATTTCTTGCCTTCTGCTAGCTTTTGAATGTGTTTGCTCTTGCTTCTCTAGTTCTTTTAATTGTGATGTTAGGGTGTCAGTTTTAGATCTTTCCAGCTTTTGCTTGTGGGCATTTGCTGCTATAAATTTCCCTCTACATACTGCTTTAAATGTGTCCCAGAGATTCTGGTATGTTGTGTCTTCATTCTCATTGGTTTCAAAGAACATCTTTATTTCTGCCTTCATTTCGTTATGTACCCAGTAGTCATTCAGGAGCAGGTTGTTCAGTTTCCATGTAGTTGAGTGGTTTTGATTGAGTTTCTTAGTACTGAGTTCTAGTTTGATTGCACTGTGGTCTGAGAGACAGTTTGTTATGATTTCTGTTCTTTTACATTTGCTGAGGAGTGCTTTACTTCCAACTATGTGGTCAATTTTGGAATAAGTGGGATGTGGTGCTGAGAAAGATGTAAATTTATCTTGATTTCACTATCGAACAGACCGAAAATTCACTAAGATATTTCATTTTTTTCTTAAAGTGATGATTTCAAGCCTCCTAAATATTTATACAGCCTTTTCTTCTTAGGGAGAAAGAGAGAGGGCTAACTTTGGTCACTGTTGTCAGCTTATAGTTTTAACATACTCCTTAAAATATTTCATACTTGAAAATTAAATTCTTCTTTAAAATATCGCTATAATAAAGTATGTTCAGGGAAAAAAAATTAGTCTCAGCACTTCCTCTTGCTAGCTGTGCTGTCAGAGACAATATTCTTAAACGCTTTGAACCTTAGTTTCTTCATCTTTAACTCAAGAATAGCTCTGTTCCCAATTTTAATAGGTTTCTAGAAGGATTAAGTAAGAGAACTCAAATCAAGTACTGGTAAAAGCCCTGGCACATAATAAAGGCTTAGTAAACCATTGCAGTCATTATCATTTTGTCCAAATTCAGTTTACTTATAATCTGTATGTCTGTGGACAAATCACTGTGTCCTCATGTGTGTCAGTTTCCTCATTTGGGACATAGGAATAATGATACCTAACCACAGTGTTGTTGTAAACATTAAATGAGGTTACTACATGTAAAACACCTAGCACCACACTTGATGTGCCAAAAGTATTTAACAAATGCTGGCTGATGTTATTTTTAAGACTGACAGGTGTTCTTTTTAGTTCGGTCTCTTAAGTTATTCATTCATTTGAAAACACATGTCAGGAACCTCCAATATGAAAGAAAGCACTTGATATAAATTCTTCTTCATGCATTTGGCCACCCTAAAATCACAGTGCCTTAAACGTATGATGTTACCGCTTTCTGCTGGTAGGACAGCATCCTAGGAGAAAGCATAGTCCAGGAAGCAGATGTCTGGAAGCAAATCCTGAACTCATCAAGTCCCATAGTCCCTTTATCTATGGACCTTCTGCCAACATCTTCTGTAAGGTACGTTCTTTTACCCATGGTCGAGTACCACTGTGCACCATCCTAGCTACTAAGGACAGAGTGATAAACTAACAGGCGTGATCTCTGCCATCATGTAGGTTCTAGGTAAGAGAAAGGACTCCCCTTTTCTTGGAGTGCAGAGGCTGAAAGTTAAGGGGTATACTCAGCAGAGGTCTGACAGGCGAGTGAAAATGACATGTTTAGAGAACTGACAGAAAGTAAGTATGGTGAAACTTGACAGGAGAGACAGGTGAAGAGATTGGAGAGGTGAATGTAGGTTCCGTATGCAGGGTCTTCAAAGCAAAGGACATTGAGAACCCATTGCAAGGTTTGGAGCAGAAAGTGGCATAATCAGATTTGGGTTTTAGAAAGACTACTCTGGCTGCCTTGTGGGGAAGAAAAAAAAAGTATGTATGGAGTGGGATAGAGGAGGCATACTTAAGTTTTCTTATGTCTGGTGGCACAATAATTGCTCCATCATCTGGGGTTGAACTCAAGGGAAGTTGGGGAGGTTCCTACCTAAGAAGGAGAATGTAATGTCAAATATGGCCATCACTTACTTGCATTGAGAAATATGAGGTATGGTACTCAGTAGATATTACATGTGTTTTCTGTGGTGGGCCAACAGTCCCCACCTCCCGCTAGTCACACTCATATAATCCACTCTTCTTGAGGGTGGACTGGATCTAGTGACTTCCTTCTAGTGAGCAGAATACAGCAAACATAATGAGATGTCGCTTCCATATTTATGTTAAAAAAAGACTGTGGCTTCCACCTTGTGGCATTCTCTCTGTTGCTGTCACTTACTTGGTCTGATGAAGCTCTCTATAGAGAGGCCCACATAGCAAGGAATTGAGGGCATCCTCCAGTGATCAGCCAGTGACTACTGAAGGTTTCAGTCCAACAACCTATGAGGAACTGAATCCTTCCAGCAATCAATGACTGGGTCAGGAAATGGATCCAGCCCCAGTTGAGAGGACTATGGCTCTAGCTGGCACCTTCCCTGTAGCCTGGGCAAGACCCTGAAACTGGATCCAGGTAAGCTGTGCCTGGCTTCCTGACCCACAGAAACTGAGAGATACGAAATATTTGTTGTTTTAGGATGCTAAGTTTTAGGGTAATTTGTTGCACAGCAACATAGAACTAAGACACATTATATTCTGATATCACAGAAAGCAAGAGAAGTACAGTATTGAGAAAAGGAAGTGACTAGCATTGTCAAATGTGGCAGGGAGATCGAAGATTACCCAGGATCATAAGGAATGAGAAAGCATTGAGTCTGACAAGTAGGCAGGTAGCACGATTTGCAAGGAAACAGTGAGAGTACACTGGGTGGGCTGGCGTAGAAAAGGTAGGAGGCAAGTCATCCATGGGTTTATGTTTAGATCTTACGTGATGCAACCCAATTTAAAGCACCATTACTGCTGCAGGTGGAAGTATGATCTTGTGAGGATGAATAATGTGATCTGTTTTGCTTTCTATTTCTTGTTCAAATTCTTGCTTCAATCTTATGATCCTGAGCTTCTAAAAACTCTCCAAAAGGCATCTATTAATGAATTTAGCATCTGGCTTTGCAGTGCTGATCCAACTTCTTCATTCTGTTTCTCTGGATTCTGTTCCCAGTGATACACTTCCTGTGCCCCCGAAGTGCGTCTTTTCTACACATGATCTGGTGTCTTTGCAGCCAACTTGGGAACAATGTGGAAAATCTATCCATGGTGACCTGGGAGTGTGAAGTCTTGGTAGAGAATCAAGTTCAAGTTGCTTGAATTTTTACCTAGGAAAAACTTAATGGACTGTCACATGACACCCCAGGTATCTCCCCTCTCTCTAGCCTTAACTGTTCCCATTTAGCTCAGAGCAGGGGATTTGGAGACAACACTTAATTGATGTGTGGCTTTGAGGAAATGACTTTACCTTTCTGAGCATCAGTTTCCTCTACTGCAAAATGTTGGTAGTAATATATCTTTCTCTTGGGGTTGTTTTGAGGAGAATGAAAGGAGCTGACATGTATAAGTAGCTGAGCAAGAGCTTAACACAAACCCTTTTCTGAACCCCTTGCTGCCATGATACAGCAGCTAACCTCGAGTTTGCTTACCTGTATGGCCAACTCAGAAGCATTCTAGAGGCTGCCAGGCCAGCTGCCTGAAACATGTCATAAACAGCCAGGGGAGGCAATTTGCTTTCAAAGAGAAACAGACAGAAGGAGTCAAAACAAGACTGTGAGCAGTGGGTCCACCCCCGAGCCAGGACAAATTTGGCACTTGGCAGTAGCAACAGCAAGATGTGCACCGCCCAGAGAGTATGCCTCTGCAGGACCTCACAAGTTCAGGACCGTCCTGAAACCTGTATTCTTCACATGCTTGTGGAAAAGATCTGTCAGGGTTACCCACGGTACCTGGACTGACCTATTTTTAAAACTAGAGTAGCTTGGAATTACCTTGCTGTAATTTGTTTTTTTTTTTTTTAATGCCATAAAGGCCTACACCTCCTTCTGTCAACAGAGTTTGTTTTCTCTCTTTCATTCTCTCTTGAGAGGTGTGGAACAGATGCAAGGGCTGCCTGAGAAAAGTATGTGGGACACTAAACAGCTGTCACCAGCACTTCACGGCACTAAAACTCAAAAAATGACTTGATGCTGGCTGCTGGCATATGAGTTGCCACGCAGGAGTCTTCCCTAGGATACTTATTTTTGTGTTTTCTTTCTTAGAGATAGTTATTTAGTTCCTGGAACATAGATCCTGGCCTCCTACCCTGGATTATAATGTGGCTGGCTCCATTTCATTGCTGAGTTTGCGGGTACCTAACTGATTGCCTCTTCAGAGAGGTTCTCCCTGTTAGTCCTATCTAAGCTCTTATTCCAATCCCCTTCATGGTTACTCGCTCTCTCAATAACCTGTTATATTGTTGTCTTAGTACTATCTGACATCATTTGTTTATACTTATAGCAGTAAGTTGTCCATTGCTCCCCCTAGAATATAGCTCAGTGTAGGCAGCAATTTCATCCAACCCACTTGTCTCTATATCCTCACCTACCCTATGGTGAAGGAATGATTATTATTATCTCCATTTTACAGATGAGGAAACTCAGGCTCAAATAAATCAGATAGGTTTCCCAAGTTCATAGAACTAGTGAGTGGTAGAACCAGGATTAAGATCAGGAAATATGGCTGCACTGTCCAGTATAGTAGCCACTAGCCACATATGACTACTGAGCACTTGAACTGTAGCTAGTCCAAATTGAGATGTGATATATACTGGATTCAGTATGGAATACATACTGGATTTTGAAGACTCAGTATAAGAAATTTTTTAAAATATCTCATTAATTTTTATATTAAATGATGAAATGATAATTTTTTATATACTGAATTAAACAGAATATTAAGATTAATCTCAATTATTTCTTTTTACTTTCTAAAATGTGGTTACTAGAAGTCTTAAAATTACATATGTGGCTCAAGTTGTATTTCCACTGGACAGCATTGGTCTGTACCTTTAATCACTTCACAGAGTATGACCTGAAATGTCAGTAGACCTGAAATAGTGTCTCTATTAGTGCTAATGGTAACAGTAAAATTCAGACAGTCATCCAATTTTGAATTCCCTTTTCTGCCTTCTAAAGTTCACCTGTTAAAAAATAAAAGCAGTTGTTCTTTAACCCACATACATTAGGTATCTACTCTAGGCAGACCACTGTGCAAGGTGCTTCTTAATGCAGTTAGAACCCGAATTAATCAGGAAGGGACAGAAACCTAACCTGAACTACCTTTAGTAAAAGAATAAAATGGGATGCTTAATTGAAAGAGTCTTGGGGTAGCTCATATATTTCAAGGATGAGCTGAATGTACAATACCAGAGATGGGACTCATAATCCACTCTCTCCCTCTCTCAGTTCTACCTCTTTCTGAGTGTTGGCTCCATTTCCTTATGTCACCTTTTTCCCATGGCCAGAGTCAGGATTGATGGCAGCTTCCAGGCTCACGTCTTCCCAGTTTCATCACCAGAGTCAAAGGGGTACCTCTGGTGTCAACTTCAGCCAGGACTCACATTGGCCTATGTTGATCACGTGTGGTCTCTTGGGCCAATCCTCCATGGGGCATGATGACTGGCCCAGTTGGGTCACATCCTCACCCATGTAAACAGGGGTGTGTTAAACTGATAGGCAACTCCCATTAAAACCAAAGGATTGAAGTCAGGGAAAGAATATTTCCCAACTCAAAGGGGATTCTTTCTTGATGAGAGGAGATAGGCTGAATATACAGAATGATGGATTCTCAAAGTCTTTCTTGATGTCATTGTCTTCTTTGTGGGAATGAATTTGAGAAATTATGAAAGTCTTGGTTAAAAGTAAAAATAAAGACATCAGTGCCCAGGCTCCTAAGATATTAGAGAAATTCATTAGAAAAAATACAAAGAGCATAGAAGTCCTTTTGTTGAGGGCATACAGAAATAAATAAGCATCTCAAGCATGAAGATCCCTGTAAAGGTGCCTGCCTTGGCTGGCAGCGGTAGGTCAAACCTGTAATCCCAGCACTTTGAGAGGCCAAGGCGGAAGGACTGCTTGAGGCCAGGAGTTAAAGACCGGCCTAGGCAACATAGTGAGACTTCCTCTCTACAAAAAAAATAAAAACATTAGCCAGGCATGGTGGCAGGCACCTGTAGTTCCAGCTAATTGGGCTGAGGTGGAAAGGTGGCTTGAACTCAGAAGGTTGAGGCTGAAGCAGCCACGATCACCTCATTTCACTATGGGAAGGAAAGGGAAGAAAACACACACTAGCCTAAGTGACAGAGCGAGACCCTGTCTCTAAAAAAGAAAGCGCCTGGATGCCTTTGTCCGTTATGACTATGTTCAAGACGGCAACTACTAAATGCAAATAATGGAACAATGAATGTACTTGACTTTTTTTTTTTTTTAAATTTATTTATTATTATTATACTGTAAGTTGTAGGGTACATGTGCATAACATGCAGGTTTGTTACATATGTATACTTGTGCCTTGTTGGTGTGCTGCACCCATCAACTCGTCATTTACATCAGGTATAACTCCCAATGCAATCCCTCCCTTGACTTCTTATCATTGTTGGAATATTGCTGCTAACAATTTATTGAGTATTAACAGTGCAGAACATAGTATTAAGAACAGTTCTGGTCTAGTAGATGAACAATCTTATATAGGTAATATTTTCTGTTGAACAACGTGCCCCTGAAAAATCCCTTTAGAGGAACTAAAAACTCCCACTCACAGTCAAAATGTCTTCCTTTTTCTCAGAAAGGAGACTTGTTGGTTTTTGTCCTCCTTCTGGATTCAAATCCCCCATTTTCAGCCTCGTGATGTAAAGCTGTCAGCCTTATTGTCATCTAATCACCAACTCCAAAGTCCAGGAGCTTATCTTTCCTTTTTTACTTAGTTGTGGGAGTGACATTTGGACACATTTCATTAAAACTGAGAAAAAGCGGGCTTCAGAACTTGAAACATAATTCAGGTTGAATATGCAGCCACTAAAGAGATCTTGGAATAATTTATAAGACAATCCATCCATGCCTGGGGAACCCAATGGGTATCTTGAAATACATTTATATCTACATCTATGTGAGCTTCATAGAGATATTTTTAAAAGTGTGTGCTCATATTCATTATCTTTTTCTTTATTTCTGGAAGATATAGTATGAGTTTACCCTCTTATTTTCTTTCTGGTTGGCTACTCAGTCGCACAAAGACCAAGATGTGAAACTCTAACTTTTCAGTCCAGATGATAAGGTCTTGCCTAAACTGGAGAGGCAGAAAGAGCTGCTCTTTTGCTGTGCATGCCTGAAGCATTATAAAAATAAGAGTCAGGTTTCTTGTCTGGAAAGATCTCATTTGGGGGGGAAAAGGGCAGGGAGGGGAGTTGTCTTAGGAGGTAACTTGGGGCTGCTGTGCATTGTACCTAATCATCATCTTTGCAGGAGTCTCTGAGTCCATATTTCCACTACCTCACCTTCTCTGTGCTTCCTGGAAGCCAAGGACAGGTGGGCACAAGAGATAGCCTTTATAGAAATAGGGTGAAATGAGTTTCCTTAAAAGTGTGCTGTGGTCAGAGAAAACTTGGGAGTTTTGTTTGTATCAGTACTCATTACAGTTTTTCTGGGTGATTTGTGACAAATGAATGCTTTATACAAATCATTAAAAATTAGTGATCTAATGTATGTAACATCTTTGGAATGAAGATCAATAGATACATTTTTTAAAGTGGGGGATGGTGGTTGGGAGATGTGTTTTCCTCCCTGCAAACTTTCATGTTTAATTGAATCTGTAAATTAAACTTTTTTACCCTTCTCATTTTAAATCCTGGCTAACTGGTACCTGGGCTTTCTGGCACAAGATGTGAATCTACATGTCTAGCTTTGCAGGTAGTGGTGACTCATTGTTATAACCGAATGGGAGGGAAGAAAAAACACACAAAAAAGTTCTCCATCTTACTGAAGAACACAGAATGTCATTTTTGGAACAGTCAGCAATTTCTAGTTAAACACTGCCAGGTTTATCTTAAAGGGACCACTACATAATCTTGTTTGTGTTCATTTATAATTTTTGTATCTGAGGTTATTTCAGATGATAAGAAAGGAATGGAATTGATTGTTCATACAAATAGCTGACTGTCCCTTGTAATTATTTGTTTGCCTGCATAAGATGACATCTATGATGCCAATGGTCGTAAGAGAGGAATACCCACTTCACAATATTCCTTGAACCATTCACTTTAATTTTGGACACTGAAAGAAACCAGAGCTGTTAGCAATAACATTATCTGTTAAACTTTCTCTGTTCTATTTCAGATGTTTTTCCTATGCTATCAGATATAAGAGAAGGTTTTTCTAAGATGTGCCCCATGACTATGCCTTGATGTTCTGGAAATCTGGAAAATGAATAATGTACTTGTCTTTATCCAGAACTGAAAGAAGAAATAATTTGGTATTAAATGACGAAGACTTTTCTTCTAATAATAAGCACTGAGCCATGTGGATCTCAGTTATCAGTAACTCCCAAATTATAGGGCAGGCAGTTCAGGATTCAGAGTACCCCATATTCCCACCTCATGGCCTTTGCACGTGCTGTTCCCTCTTACCTACAACTCCCTCCCCACTCTCATTTCTTTGAACATCTCCTACTTATCACTTCTCAATTTAATATCACTTCCCTGACATTGACTAGTCCTCACAGCATACTATAATTTTTCTTATGAAAATTTATAATTCATTAATAAGCTAAGTATTTATAGGAGAAAACTGCTTTCTCTTCATTCTGGATTCACATCCCCCATTTTCAGCCTCATGATATAAAGCTGTCAGCCTTTTTGTCATCTTATCACCACCTCCAATATCCAAGAGCTTATCTTTCCTTTGTCACTTCATTGGGATTACTACTGGGACAGTCACTATTCATTGGGACAGTTGAATATTGGGATAGTCACTATTAAGCAGAGGTAGCTACAGTGCCAAGTACTGTGCCTCACACATAGTAGGTACTCTATAAAAATTTTATTGATGGAATGAATCAATTCACTGATGTTCCATTTAGTTCTGGGGCAAAGGATCTCAAGCTTAGGAATAACTTGGGAGTAGATCCAAGCTAGATCCCAGACACCCCTTAGAGGTCAAATTGTCCATCCTTTTCCTCCAGACAAGGTTGTAGCTCATCTTGTGATTACTCAAAACTTCCAACTCACAATCCAGGCTTTGATAGCTTCTACCAAGAGTACCATCTCTGCCCAACACTGCTTCCAATGCAAGCTCTGAAAACTGTCAGCATATATTGGTGCCTAAGGGAACCAACCTTCAAGATGGCCTCCAATAACCCTCACCTCCTCTCAGTTACTCCTTTGTACATTTCCCTCCCAATGATTTAAGGCTGGTCTATGCTGACTTCTGAAGCTATTACATGACTTCACGGCTAGGTAATAAAAGAAGGAATTGCAGCTCCTGCCTCAGTCTCTTAGATAAGCAGCTTTGCCAACATCTAGTCACTATGCTGAAAGACACATGAGCAGCCCTGTGGAAAGTCCCATGTGGAAAGAAACTGAGGCTTCCACCAGCACCATCTTGCAGCCATGTGAGCAAGCCACCTAGGAAGTGGATCCTCCAGCCCCAGAGTTACCTAAGAACACTAAGCTCATAGTTTCATTGACCCAGGTAGAAATAGAAATACAATGGAGATGGTTTCAGATGCTTCGTATCTTGTCAATATCCTCTTCAGAAGATAGAAAGGCAAGAAAGTTATTTTTGCTCATCATATGTTGGTAGAGAAATCATACGATGAATATTCATTACAACCAGAATGACGCAATAAATTTCCTATTCCCTCTCCATTTAAAACCAGCTTCTTGGGTTAATTATAGGTTCAAAAGCTTTAATCCATTCAGCAAGCTTTTCTTTATGTGTTTCACAATTATTTTCTAATACTCAGAACACTTCAGTCAAAAATGGCCCTATAAATTCTTCTTCACTTGGCAAATAGACTCTATATTGTCTTTCAAGAGAAATTTATATTTTCTCAAACTTCAGTCACGTAAACTACAGGCCAGACACAGCCACGGACAGAGGAATAAACGTGATCTTTGTGAACGCCAACACAAAGTACCTTATTCCATTAAAAATGGTGAAAGGTGGGTCTTATCTACTTTTGGCATGAAAAATATTGGGTGTTGTGTGGATGCCTCATGCAGTGTGCATTTGGTCCCATTTTGTATTACTAAACACTTCTGCCTTCTTTTTATTTTCATTTTTCATTCTTTCTCGCAAGAAGTCTTATTTTCCTTTCTATCCTTTAGGCTTGCCTTGGCAGGGAACACCTGTTTATTTGTCAAGGATGTCCTGGCCAGCCTGTCCTTCTAGAGACCCCACATTATGCCCCATGCTTCAGGGTCAGTAGTCATTTGATTTGTTCCTTTTATAGTTGTATCTTTATTTTCTTATTATAATAATACCTGCTTATTATAAAGATAAATACCAAACAATACAGAAAGATATAAGGCAGAAAAAAATCACTTCTATTCCTTATGGTTAATAGTTTGAGTTTAGGTTTTTATGGTGTTAGAAATAAATTTTCGGTGCTGCAAAAGAAATAGCACTCGAACATAAATTTAATTTCTCAGCAAGGCAATTTTACTTCTATAAAAGGGTGGGTCTCACAGATTGAGCAATGGTGAGAGCACACCTGAACAAGGGAGGGGAAGGGATTCTTATCCTAATGCAGCTAATCTCTACTGCTGTGTCTTTCACCTATTGGCTAGGGTTGGACCACACAATCTAAGCTAATTCCGACTGGCTGTTTTAAAGACAGCATGGGTACGAGCCAGAGAGATGGGGTGAGTAGTTTGGCAGGAAGGACAGTTACAGAACAGGTGACTAAAGGTGACTCAGGTCAGAGCAGGTGACTAGGGCTGACTCAGGACGGAGCAGGTGACTGGGGGGACTCAGAATGGAGGTAGGTGATAGAGGCTAGGAGGGGGTTGTTTACTGAAACTAGGGGCAAGGAGATGTAAAGAATGAGGAAGTTAAACTTTAAAATGAAGAACAAAGACGGGGAGCTGAACATACTGATACATTGGTTCTTTGGAGAGGGTCTCAGAACTCATCGTACTTAACAATCTATGGGCTAAAACCTTTGAAGAGGAATTTATTATATCCTACAATGTTGTTTTTTTCTTTTGTATTTATTTATGTATAAAGAAACTGTTTCCATAAATGGAATCATGTAATCATATTCTGTAACTTACACATCTTTTAGCAATATATTGGGGACATATTCACGTAATAGCAACTTCATACTTTATTGCCTTATTTAGGTGCTAGACAAGTTCTCAAAAGAGCACTATGAGACAGTTACTATTAATGATCCCATTTTATAAATGAAGCAATTGAGTCTTAGAGAACTTAAGTGACTTGCCTGATGCCACAAAACTCACAGGAGGGAGCTGGAATTCAGCCTCCAGATGTAAGGGTCTAAATTCTTAGCTGCTACACATGTCAGTGTTTAGAAATGCAGCTCTTGCTCTTGAGAGTAGTACATACCACTAATGCCCTTCACATGTGCCATGTACCTTCACTGGCCCTCTGCTCTAGACCTTTGACTTGTTTCCCTTTCCTCTCCTGTGTACCCCTCCAATTTACTGTTCCTTTTGTCTACTTTCCCAAGCTTGTTACATTTTTGCTTTATTTGTTCACTCTGAATAGCATTTCCCTTCTCTCGGGGTGTGTTTTGATCTTAATGATCTGGTGTTAGGCTGGTTTTGACAATGACGGGGAGAAGTTAAGGACTTTATACAATTTGAGAGTCCTATTCAAGACTCCTACAAACCCTATTATCTTAGGAATCAGTAGATTTAATGAATAATGTTTCCTTTTTTCCCTCCTACTCTAATTTTGATTCTGCTCATTCCTAACCCAGGTCACTGTCTCCTCCTGAACTTTTACTAACAATGCCTTGGGTGTGTCCATGAAGCTCTTAAATCCTCTTCCCAAGAAAGAGAAGGAAGAAAAGCATCATTATGTGTGGGCTAGAGTGTGTCAGGGGGGATGGTAGGGGAACCGGGGGCACAAAGAGGTGAACCCACTGGGCTTGGTTTAAGGACTAGGAAGCCAGGGTAACGGCCCTCCTAAATCTGTACTGTGTCATGATCCAAGGGCACTCCCAGCCTCAACCCAGTCGTTTGGCCTATGAGAACACTGTCTGAGAATGAAACCTAAACCCTCAAAGAAAAGGCAGGACTTCAGGCCTCATTGCTGGCACACAGCAGTGTGCAGTTTTCCTCCTGTGGGAAGCAACAGACCATCACAGCAACCACAAGATGTTGGAAATGGTGGCTTCGTAACTGGCTTGGTGGCAGAGAGTTTCAGGCTCCTCACAGTGCACCCTCTTTTTTTATAAGTGGCAGTTAGGCTGCAGCAGGCTGCAGCCTCTGAACCATCACATCTCAGATGGATTCCATTTCTGGGAGCTACCAAATGGTCCTTATAGAGTAGCATTAATCACACAGCAGTCAGACTTGACTATTTTTTCACTGTAGCTGTAAAGATAAAGGTATTGAGCAGGAGGAGATGATCATAAGTAGCTACTAGGTATGGCATTGAATGTTAGCGACAGTTGACCAATAGTGGCTGCCCAAAGTAATGTGTATATATAAGGATTCTGCAGTCACTTCCAGACTCAAAGGGAAACAGCTCCATAATCAACTAGTAATGTCTGCAATAGCCATGGGTAAAGAGCATGGCAGCATGTGTGTGTCATGTATTTGTCATAAGAATAGGTTATGGAATGGTAAAGATCTTTCCAGGGTGTCTGGAACATTAAAACTTTGTAGTAAATGGGAATTATGCAGACATATCACCAAGGGTTATAGCACCATAAAATATTACCGGGGCCAAGGGAAAAACAAGTATGTTGATAATCCTATTGCTAAATGTAATAGTGATTTTGAAGATGCCTTTTTCTTTTCTTGATACTGACTGGTTTTACTATTCTAGGTGACTGTGCCTTAAGTTTTAGGATGTGTCCTGCCATTAACAGAAGTTGAGGCTAGGCTCCAAACTCCTACCTTGACAAACATGTTCTGTGTTATAAAACCTGGTATGCAATAACATGGCTCACATACTCACTACAGGTGAAGATGTGAAGATCCACTTTATTTTAGTTGTTCGCCCTTTGGGCAAATTGTGTAAGGGCCCTGAGGCTCAGTTTTCTCATTAATTAAATGAGCATATTTAATTTACAGGATTGTCATGAGATGACATTTAGATAATCTAATCTTCATGAAAAAGCTGCAGAGATACTATTCTACGGTATTAACATTTTCATAATTGTTATTCTATTTATGCATATAACTTCTGAATTTACTTGGGCTAGAGGAACAACTGAAAACAAATGTCCAGACCTGAAAATAACAATAGTGGTAGGAGTTACCACTTACTCATTTACTAAGGCCCACTCAGGACTGGGAACTAGATTAGTTCCTACCTTATCATTTAAGAGCAGGGTTGCCAGGAAAAATACAGGATGTCCAGTTAGTTTTAATTTTAATTTCAGATAAATAATCATTGGGACATATTTATATTTTTAAAACTATTTGTCATTTATTTGAAAATCAAACTCAACTAGAGATCCTTTTAAAAATAAAAACAACAACAACGAAGCAGTAGCTATAATCTAGTATAATCTAGGGCTTATGAGAGTAATTTTTTTTTTTTTTTTTTGAGATGGAGTCTTGCTCTGTTGCCCAGGATGGAGTGCAGTGGCACGATCTCGGCTCACTGCAAGCTCCAGTTCCTGGGTTCACACCATTCTCTTGCCTCAGCCTCCCAAGTAGCTGGGACTACAGGTGCCGGTTCACTGCAAGCTCCGGTTCCCAGCTTCACACCATTCTCCTGCCTCAGCCTCCCAAGTAGTTGGGACTACTGGTGCCTGCCACTACCTCTGGCTAATTTTTTCTTTTTGTTTTTTGTTTTTTGTTTTTTGTTTTAGTAGAGACGGGGTTTCACCATGTTAGCCAGGATGGTCTCAAAATCCTGACCTCATGATCCGCCCTCCTTGGCCTCCCAAAGTGCTGAGATTACAGGTGTGAGCCACTGTGCCTGGCCGCCTTGTGAGAGTATTAAGAGTTTGTGAACATAAATTACTTAGAAGAGTGACACTCGCGTAGTAAGCATGTTATCAATGTTAGCAATTAGAGAGATGACCCCATATCAAGGTTACAAGGAGAGGCTCTGGAGCCAGACAGCCTGCACCAAATCCCAGCTGGGCCACTTATTAGCCGGGTGACCTAGGGCAGATACTTTACCCCTCCATGCTTGAGTTTCCTCATCTAGAAGATGGGGAGAATGACAGTCCCTTCCTCATAGAGCTGTTGTGAGTGCCACTGAGTTAATATGTGTGAAGGTTTTAGAAAAGCACCCAAGACAGTGAAAGGCTCCAAAAATGATAGCTCTTACAATACTACTGTCATTGCTGTTCTTATCTGTTTAACTGGCCCTAAGATTTGAGTATTTGTGCTTACTGTAATAAAAGAATCCATACCTGCTGTCTGCCAGAAAGGTTTGGGACAACTAGGAAAGTGTTACCTCATCCCCAATTCACACAGGACATAAATAAGACCATAGAGGCTACTAACTTGCCTAAAGTCACATGGCCAAAGCTGGGGTTCAGATCCCTGACTGTCTGACTCTAAAACTGAATCTCTTTCCACTCCTCTGAGGAGCTGAGATCTATGATCTACGAGCTGGCAATAACACCATCTATTAGATATGTGAGCATTTCGTAAATTCTGGAGAATGCTATCTGAGTATTAGCATAATATTATAGTTCATTATGTTTATTTATAAAAAAGTCAAAATGCTCTAAAGCATTTTATCACCGCTGTTCTTCTTGTTGCCTGAGGTGAACAGAGCAGGGATTATTGTCACCCCTAGGCGGCAGGTGGGGAGTCAGAATCCAGGCAGGTGAAGTGACTTGTTCCGAGTCACCCAGCAGAATAAGGAGGAGCGGGAATGACTAGCATCCTTGGTTTCAAAGTCCATGTTTGTTTTCCGACCTGTGTCATTTCCTTCATTTTAAACACATTCCTCTGTTAGAGCTTCCAGCATGGTCTACTTTGGTTGTTATTAAGTATGTCATCCACATCCAAAGACAGCTCGAGTGTTCTGTCTTAGAAAAGTTCCCCCATGTTGGATTTTTTTCCCAGTTTATCTTCAAAATAATAAAAACAAAGAATTCACAAATCCAGGGGAAGGATTAGCAAAACAAACTTTGCTGTTATTTTTGAGCTATAAGGAGAGCAAGTAAGCACCATAATTATTAGCAAATGTTCTATAGCCTGCATTATCTGATTGTGCTAATTATAAAGCAAAAGCCACTTCACCTCCGATTTTCTTTAGAAATTACAGGTATAGGCCGGGCGCGGTGGCTCACGCCTGTAATCCCAGTACTTTGGGAGGTAGAGGTGGGCGGATCACCTGAGGTCAGGAGTTTGAGACCAGCCTGACCAACATGGAGAAATCCCATCTCTACTAAAAATACAAAACTAGCCGGTCATAGTGGTGCATGCCTGTAATCCCAGCTACTTGGGAGGCTGAAGCAGGAGAATCACTTGAACCCGGGAGGCAGAGGCTGTGGTGAGCCAAGATCGTGCCATTGCACTCCAGCCTGGGCAACAAGAGGGAAACTCCATCTCAAAAAATAAAGAAAAGAAAAGAAATCACAGGTATAATCCCTACCATGTTCTTACAGTATCTTAAATGTTCAATCATGCTCCAAATGGTCATTTCGCAGCTGAACATATTCTGTGAAATCTGTTTTTGGATTCCTGAAACTATTGTCCATGCAGTGTGTCTCTAGATCACTATTAATATATTATATGCCCATCCTTAAATTTCTTTTCACTTAAGAAAAAGGTAGTAAGATGTTTATGGAAAAAGCTGATTTTAGAGACTTTAAGAGGAAAGGGCTATGAAAGACCAGGCAGGAGTCCAAGCTGACCTAAGACCAAAGTCTATTAAAGCTGAGCGTCTCCAGCGCAGCAGCATGGCGCTGAGCAGGAAAGGAGTTGACAATCGGTAAATGTCACAGGATAGTTTCTTGCCGTGTGAAATTCTTCCTGCGGGGCAGAGGACGGTGGGGGGGGGGGGGGGCGCGGTGGTGGGAGGCAGCAGAAATTCTCTATCCTCTCTCAGAAACACTTGGAAGGTAATCATAGGCAGTAAATTTTATAACAGAATCAGGAAGGAAAAAAGTGTTAAAATTTGTAGATCAGGGCCCCTTTTTATTGTTTAAAAAAAAAACTATGTATGCAAGAAAATAAGAGGAAAGAAAGACTGAAAGGATGTATACACAAATGGAAGGGGCGTTCCTTCTGGAAGGCTGGCTAAAATTGCTTTACTTGCAAATAATAGAATATCAACTGGAACTAGCTTGAGCAGAAATAAAATAAGAGAAAGTACATTCACTTATATAATTTTTTGGCTCATATACAGAGGCTACTAATTTCACATATGACTAGATTCAGGTCTTCTGTCTTTGGGGATCTCTCACTCCTCACCCTTCTTTGTCTCCATCCAGAAAGCTGTTCTCTATTCTTCACCATCGGAAGCTTCAAACTTGTTAATGATATGTCTTCCTGGTTCCAAAAGAAAAGATCATCTTTCAGTAGCTCCAACAAAAGTCCCAGAGGAGAGACTGGTCCATTGGTCGATGCCTGCATCTGGGTCATCTTCACGAAAACCATATGGATCAAGCAGGATTGCTACGTAATCAGAATTGGTTCCCAAAAGGGAGGAATGCAGACACATAAAAACCATACATCCTCTACTCTGTGATTTTCATCTGCTTTTTGCTAGACTATTTTAATATAATTTTAATGAACCTATATTATTTTATAAGGTTTAAACATTTTAAAATTTATTTTGAAAGATACTGTGATGTAGAATAAAGGATCTAGGAGATTCTAAGTGCCCAGGAGATACTATACTTCTAATGTCTACAAATGCCTTTCAAGAAAATGGACACCAGTTTACCTACAGCATAAACCATCAGAGTTTGCCCAAGACAGCCTGCTACCCTGGCTACAGTTAGTGGGAGGGGAGATAATCACCATAATCTAATGAAAATAGCACTGTCCTGTCTACTTGTGTTAACTCATTTAAATTTCTCATAAAATCCATCACTGGTAGGTACCACTGATATACACCTTTTACAGATTAGGAAACTGAGGCCCACAGAGATGAAGCAATCTGCCCAAGGTAAGTATAAGTAAGAGATGATGCTCACGCTCAAATAGAGCTTCTGTCTAGGGGGTTGTTGAAAACAAGATACCAAGGAAAGGACCCAGAATTAAAGGGAACAGTCAAAGGCAAAGGTAGTAAAGACAGGAGAATGAAACTTCTTTGGAGGGGATGTCAAAACACCCAGCCCTCAGAACTGTTATTGTAGCCTGAGGGACAAGGGCCCATTGTTTTAGCGCTTCATGAGCTGTTTTCCTGTCCTGTTCACTTCCCTGTTCCTCTTCATAATACTCCATCATCTGACATAGTGTGGTCTCTTCCTCGCAGCCTGAAAAAGCCCATTTCATGAGTGTGACAAGGGACACATGTAGTCCTACATGCCTCTAGTTGGCCTAACTAACTGCCATCAAGTGAGAGAAAGCCAATGAGCCTTTTCATTTCTCTTCCCTTGCTCTCCTGAAGTTTCTTGTTTGAACATCTCTTCTGACACAGATTTCATTCCGCCTGGTATTACCAGGTGGTCAGATGTTTCCTTCTGCCAGACATCATCTTTAGAATAGGACCTGTGCTTAACTCATTCCTGTATGAGTTCAGTTCTCAACACCTACCAGGGGCCTAATAACCTCTTGTGACATAAAACTGAGGTTTCTCTAGGTCCCCAATGGTGATCCCATGGATGACAGATCTCTGCAAGAATGTCTGTCTCTCCAGAGACCAAGAGTTGCCCTCTTCTTCCTTCTTTTCTCCTGGCCTTGACCTTGCCAGATAGTAAAGAATCAGCCTTCTTTTCCATATAGAACTAATTGCACTCCCAACACAGATCCTTTAATATTGTCCTCAGGGGCCAGGCCCCGGTGAAGCTTTGTGGCTGCACCACTGGGAATCCGGCCTCCAGAACCACTGACTAGTGGTCCACAAGAGAACTGCCTGGAGGATGCCTTCAGGGCTGGATAGAGGCCACCCACTGGCAAGATCAGATTTTGTACACTCCTTCCAATAAGAAGTAGCCCCCAGCAAGACTGTTCCCTGTTTCTTTAAACTACTGCCTTTTGGCACTGGGACACAGGGCCTTTGAAGGGCAGGTTGACATTCAGCTTTTAGAGACTGGTTGTAATTTGTGAGGCCACTGGAGATCGTGGTGGAAGATGCCGAAGAACAAGATGAGACCATTGGCATGGCCATATGGAGAAAGACCTTGATGAATTTCCTTCTGAGGGTTCCTCTGACATCTAGGAATGCAGGAGCATCATTGGGTGTTCACCAAATGTTCTTAGATACTTTTTAAAGCTGTTTATTAAGATCAAGGAAATGGAAGACAAAACACGTCAAATTTCCACCCAATCATTTCTGGCTGCAGCCTTCCTTGCTAATCTTTTCTAACCTTACCCTGCCCTTCACTTATAATACTGCAGGTTCTTCTTTTCATTCCTCAAATATTCTAGTCTTGTTCTCATCACAGGGCCTTTGCACTTGCTGTTTCCTCCTCCTGAGATGCCTTTCATTCTGACCCATTGCATCAAGGAAGTGCCAGCTCATATTTCACCTTCTCAGAGATGCCATTCTGGATCACTCAACCTAAAGTAATTCTCTCCCAGCTGCATTCTCCCTCATTATCCTGTTCATAATCCCACCAGCTACAATGATTTTCTCTGTTGGTTTGTTGACATTATCTGACTTCACTAACATGTAAGTTCCTTAAGAGCAGGATCCTAGTAGCTCGATGTCAATGTCACCATCCATAAGGCTCAGTTACTATGCCATTCTCTCTGCCTCTGGCTGTGGGAAAGATGACTTTCCTCTTTCACAGACAGATCAAGTTAGAGCCTGGATCTTACTTTGGAGCCTTAGAAGCCTTTTTGATGTAGCATCCCACAAGCTATGATTTTCCAGGGCTATTTCTACTGAGCCTTGAGATTTATTTGTTTGTCATTTGGTGGCATTTACAGGAATTCCTTTTGGAGTTTGACCAGCTATAGCGTAATGTTGGCTCTGTGTGTCTAACTAAATGATAGCTTCTTGAAATTCATAGAACTGCTCAGATGTCTTGGGCATTCTGTTTTCCAAATTATGTTCCTCAAGTACTAGTTCCTCAGGTATTACTGGGTGTCCCCCATGAAAAACAAAAAGGCAGAGGGGGACATCTGTGCAACAGACATTGTCCCATCAGTCTCTCCTCAACACTCACAGTTCCTGTGCATGATGACTCAAGTGCTCTGTTGGAAGCAACTGCTAGTCTCAGCTTAAAGTTGTTCTTGGGGTGCCAGGCAGGGCAGACTGAAAGTGCCAGTGAGTTAGCACCCCAGGAAGCAGCCCTCAGTTTATGACTGATGAAGGCTGTTAGATACTTGGCATCCTCACTCCTCCCGTAAACACCTCTGAGGCGTGTTCTTCCTAGCCATCCCTAGCAAAATTGAGTACCAGCTGTCCACAGAGGTAAAACTTTTTCTTAATATACCCTAGGTCAGTGTCCTGCCCTTTCCAATTTCACTTTCTGTCTCCCCTTATAATACTTCCTACAAATTGACCTCCCAAATAAAACTCCTTCCACTTAAATCTTTATTTCAGGATCTGCTTCTGGCACATTCTAGCGTAAGACAGCATTCTACAGCCAAACATGGCCAAATAAACTTAGAAAGAATCGAGCAAAGTCACATTTTTTTCTTCTTTTTTTTTTTTTCTTTTTTCCCCTGCAGGACCTCTCTGCTTCTCTAATGTGCTAATATGCATTGTGAAATTCCATTTCCTTTATTTGGCCGTGGAGTTCCAGGGGATGGTGTCCTTTTTCACAAGGAAGTGTGCAGAATCAGTGAGCCTTAGAGAAACACACTTTAGGAAGCATTTATTCTGCTCCTCCACCAAAATATATATTTGGGGACAGTTCTGTGGACTTGAAGCTTCATGTTGTCAAAGAAGTAGTTTGAGTGCAATAGCACACTACCTCCAGAGCCCTTCACAGCTTCTCTTGGCAAAAATGGCATGTGCAGATCCAAGCTTCTGTTCTGAAAGGAACACAGAATGGACGAGGCTTTCAAAGACCTTTCCTTCCTAAAGTTACAGTTTAACTGAGAAATTTCACTCATCTCTTCTTCTTCCCCGTTAGTCATGCTGAAGGCCACAGAATTAGAACTGAGCTGATGGGAATGGACCATATTAATGGTTAAAGAATTGAGAAGGATATTTACTAATAAGTCAGTCATCCACATTGTGGAGGGGGGATATGGATGTGAGGGAATCATGTTGTCTCCCTCCAGCAAGGAGAGGTGGGTGTTAAACTCATAGTTACAAAATGAACTAATCCCCATCTAAAAACTGCTCTAAATGAAAGTGCAGGTTGCCAAGAGAATATATGTCAAGATCACTAAGAAGGCTTCCTGAAGCAAGTGGCATTTAGAAGAAGGAGTGAGTGTTGTGAGGCAGCGCTAAGGCTGGGGATGCTAAGGACTCAGACTTTCAGGGAAGTGATCAACGGGACCTGACTTCCAAAGGCTAGTTGAAAAGTGTGGAACCTCAGTCTGGTGATGTGGGCATGGCCAGATCAAGTGCATGTACTTACTTTGTGAGCTGAAGTATTAAACATTCCTTAGTCTCTGTTCATACCCTCATCCGCAAAGTAGGAATAACAATGGTACCAGCCTCATAGGGTTATAAGGATTAAGTGCAGTTAATACACGAAAGGCCCTTAGCAAATTTCCTGCTACGTTGCAGATGCTCAATGAATGTTACTGTATTATTAATTTATATATTGTTCATGCTTATTCAGTGGGAGAACCAGGATTTAAACTCAGGTCTTTCTAACTTGCGTCTCCACTATTAACTGCCATGATACGTATCCTGGGTTGATTTTATGAAATTTCACAAAGAAGATTTTGTGGATTATTACGTGACCCTTGAACAGCCTAAGTTTTTAAAAATATTTAGGCATTAAGTATATACAAAAATGGTCACAAGAGTTTTAGTAACAAAATGCATTCTGCAAAAGTTTATGCACCATGAATCACAATTTTATTTTAAAAAATATTTAAGACTAGATTTAAAAAAAATTATTGTTAGATCATGGAATTGTGGGTGATTTTCAAAAAAATAATCTTTAATAAAGCTCTTATGAGCACCCAAAAGGTGAAAAGCCTACTGAAGTTCCAGGTTTTCTTCTTGGCCCATTACTTAGGAATTACTCATTTCCCCATTTTTGGAGAAAAAAAAATGTATGTATGTAGGACCCACTTCCTACCAGGAATTGATTTTAAAAAACTATGAATCAAGCTTGAAAAAGAATTAAAGCTAGTTGACTGTGCTTCCGGGTCTATTTTAAAAGGAAAGGGATGCTTTTCCACTTTTAAGGGAATTCAGTGAAAAAGTACAGGAGTGGTCCATTTCCAGTCCTGGCAAGCAGATCAATGCTCAGAGCATCTGTGGATCAACTGGCTGGCACAAAAACAGAGCGGCTAGATTAGCTTCATCACCTGACTCAGTGGCTTAGCTCAAATGCTTCGGGCATTTTTCAGAGCACATTGGACCCCGGACTGGGCTTGGATAACATCTTAGAATTATTAAAGAAATCATATATGCACCTTGGTTTTTGTCCCAGAGAGAAAACATGAGCACCAAGGCCCTGTGTCCCCTTTGCAAGGTGTTAGCCACAAACATGCCACCAGCAGACTGTGGGTTAGACCAAACATAAAGCATTCCTCAGGCTTTTTAAGGAACACAATAGCACATGATCCCTTTGGGATTTGAAGTCCATCTTCAAGCATCCATCCATTCTTCTTCTACCCACATACATCATCAGATCAAAATGTGCCCCAGACTGAGAGCTGAAAAATGTTTGGTAAGGAAACTGCAGAGGTATTGAGTCAGAATGTCGAGGCAGCACATGCAGCTTTAATTTGGATTAGGATGACCCAGATAAAAAAAAAAAAAAAAATTGTGTAGTCTTGCCAGATCCGCCCTCCTCCCCATCCACAGAAAGGTGTAGCTGCAATTTCCCAACTCTTATTCCCCAACAGGTAACTTTTTTAGCATCCTAAAGAGCATCCCAACAGACAGTCTTTTATTACATGTCTACTATGTGTCATTTATTGCAAAGGTGTGCCACAAAGGGGGAGAAACTAGTAATTTTTCTAGCAAGCAGACTCTTGGCAAATGTTTCTGAGGTAAATCAGGATTTATTTGAAGCTTAAGACAGAGGATGTGGGCTCCAGATGGTACTTGTATGAGTGCAAACTTTCAAGTAAAACAGCGCTGACCTCAGAGTGTAAGGAGCACGTTTTTGCAGATTATTAGACCATCCGTCACTTGAGGACATTTGAATAATGTCTTTCATAGGAAATGTGGGGATATTATGTGCCTCTTTTTGAAGGTTTCAGTTCTGAAAGAATATGCTCATGAGGCATTCATTGATTTCAAAAGGTGGACCCTCAGGGTATGTAAAAGGTGTGCTGAAATCCTTAAAAATGCATGATCCCCCTCAACAACCATGATCAATCACTGCATTAAAATAATAAATAAATGAAATACTATTTCCATGTGTTGGTGTAGAAAGCATATGTACAATGGCAGGCTCCAGAGATTCAGGGCAGATCTACTGAAGTTCTGCTTGGAAGATCCCAAAGCATTTTGAGAGACAGATAAAAGGTATATCTTGGGACTTTGAAATCAACAGTCACATCCCGGGAATGCCTGGATTTAGACTCAAAAGCACAATGTTTTTAGTGGTTTAAACATCCTTCTTTCCCTTCCCTCCTGGATGAATCTTTTTCACTCTTTAAGATTTCACTCTTAGGCCGGGCGCGGTGGCTCAAGCCTGTAATCCCAGCACTTTGGGAGGCCGAGGCGGGTGGATCACGAGGTCAGGAGATCGAGACCATCCTGGCTAACACGGTGAAACCCCGTCTCTACTAAAAATACAAAAAAACTAGCCGGGCGTGGTGGCGGGCGCCTGTAGTCCCAGCTACTCGGAGGCTGAGGCGGGAGAATGGCGTGAACCCGGGAGGCGGAGCTTGCAGTGAGCCGAGATCGCGCCACTGCACTCCAGCCTGGGCAACACAGCGAGACTCCGTCTCAAAAAAAAAAAAAAAAAAAAAAAAAGATTTCACTCTTTAAGATTCTCTTGGACAAAGCCTCATTCACCCGAGATGTCACCTGCTTTTCTCCATGACAACCCCACTGTCATTATATGACTGCCTCCCCACATGCCTGTGAGTACCCTGATGTCAGGGAATAAATCTTATTCCTCTCTGTACCACATAGCACCTCTCACAGAGGCCACACAGAACGCAGCCTGAGGTGGTTCTGGCCAAAATAAACTAGAAAGGGAGAGAGACTTCTCCAGGACATTAATCATAAATTCAATTCTCTCTTTTTTTTTTTTTGTGGACCCAAAGACACACAATGAGAGACACTTGATGATTACCTGGGAAAGTTTTGGAATAAAGCTCAGGGGTCAGTCACCTGGCAATGTTCTTGAAAGCTAGTATTAGGCAGTAGTGCAGTCATATGGATGTATGGCATTTGGTAGTCAAACAGGTTTAAACTGAAAGTACTTACATTTGATACAACAAAACTTTTACTAGGTGCCCATTGTGTTACATAGTAGACTGTGTACAGGGTGCTGGATTGAGGAAAATGAATGGGCCTGCCACTGGAGTCTCACAGTCTCACAGCCAAAACTAAAAGGGAGGTAAATAACTAAAATATGTCCTATGTGCTGTTAATAGAGTCATAAACAAGGTACTATAGCAGAGATGTCAATTAGATGTTGGCTGTTAACTATAGTCAATTTGTTGAGACTGACTGCTTTGGAATGCTGTGTTGAAGATTCTCCTGTCCCTAAGTTTCATTGAAAAGGGGAGCTGTGATCAATTAGTAATGTCTGCCAGAAATGGAAAGTGAGGGGATTTGTGGCTCAACTGCCATGTGTTAATCATCAGAACTTTACCTGCAGAAGAAAGGATAACAGAGAAGACATCCAAGAGGAGTAAGCATTTGCATTCTATAGCATACCATATTCTTAAATTGAGCTAAAGAGTATTAAGAGGGTAAACTCAGGCACAATATAATTTTTCAAGAGTTTATATGAATAAATAGTGATTCATCAACCCAGGAACTCCAAACCAAAAGTAGTTCAGAAACTCCACCAAGGGATCACAAGGGGGAAGAAGCTTTTATAGAATGAACATGGAAGTAGCGCAGAGAAAATATTTCACTGGTTACAGTTATACAGTTGCCTTATTTGATCAATCCCCTGGAAAGTCTGTAGTTATATAATCATAAGTTTGTTTGCTGCTTCTTACTGGTTGAGCTTAAGTTCTATTTTTCTCTAATACAGGCATTTTTAAGAAATAGTTCAAATTAAGTTTCACTTATGTTTGCAAATCAAGCAAGGCTGAGGCCTAACTGGCTTTGTCCACTCAGGGATTCTTCAGACCTGGTCCCCATTTTAAATTTGCTTTAACAAAGGTCATATCAAAAAAGCAGACAGTCTTAAGTTTAAATCCAGACTTTGCTTTCCGCAAGTTGCTAAGCATTTCTAAACCTCATTGGCCACCAAAGTGAAGTGGAGGCAATAATACATACTTATTGTGTGGATTAAATGGGAAAACACCTAGCAAAAAGCCCAGCCCTCAGAAGATGCTTAACAAATGATAGTAATTATTGCTATAATGATTATGGACTTCCTAAACTTCCTTGGTATGTTGACATCTCAGCTTTGCTTTCTGCTCACTCAAATGAAAGACTCATTTGCATTTGAAAGTGCAAGAAAATGTTTAAATTTTTATCTCATTAAAACCACAAGCTGAATGGACAAGACAGGAAGAGGTAAGAGAACGAACTGCTTTCTTTCTGGCACAGTTTAGTAACACAAAAATAATCTCATTCCCAAAGACTATCTTTTAAAGTACATCTTGTCTTTTTAGCAGGTAAACTCTGTGAAAGCAGGAATTATGTCTTACATGGGTTTTGTAGATCCTCAGCCACACATTGCAGGTGCTTAGTAAGTGATAAAGATCAAAATAGCCCAAGAAAATAGGATGAGTATTAAAATTGTTTCATTTAGGGAATAGGAGTTGTGAAAACACAAAAGTTCAAATATTTAATGTTGGCATATTACCCAACAATTTTTTCCTCTATATAATTATTCTTCTTAAATATCATAGATAATAGGACAAACTCATATATTTGGCACTAATATCAACCACTGAGAAATAATTCATTTTATATGCCATGCAAATAAACCCTATATTACATAGTGGTTAGATACTGGGAGATATAGATATTGAAGGCTTACCATGTGTTTGATTTCACCGAAAACTAGAACTGCATTAGGTCATGCAATACTTGGTCATGAGCCTTTGTCATAGGTACTGTTATCTTCTAAAGGTTACAGATAACAAAACTGAGGTTTAAATTAACTTCAAGGATTTGACGCTAGGTGCTTCTGATTCCAAAGCCCATGCCCCTTATACTTGGGATTCACAGTCCTCCAAATATATGTGTATAATTTTAATGTTTGCATTTAATGTTCCATTAAATGGAAAATATCTTAAGGTTTATTATTTTAATAATTCAACAGTGTATCTTTGTGTAAGTCTCACTATATCCATTCTCTTAATTCAGACTTTTACTTAGAAGGTTTGGATAAAGTACACCTAGGATGACTACCAAATTATGAATACGAGGGCATCTAGTTAAATGATGACACATTATCTACACTTAATAAATGACTTTCAGAATGAATAGTCAATTGAATAAAAACATTTTGTTCAGTACATATTACTATGCAAATATCTACATTATCATTTCCAATAACTCTGATGTTTTCTGATGTTCTTAACCACCAAATTATTTCACAACTGTTTCTGGAATTTAGCTTATCTTTATCAGCACATTGTCAGCTCTGTGAATTTGAGCACATACTGTGTCTAAAGTCATCACTGGCCCTCTAATGATATTTTTAGAGGTGTGGGTCACTTCCTTTTTGGTTAAATGGACACTACTTTGGGAAATTAGTTGATTCATATAAATGGACATACTTTTCGGCAATATAGCATTAATTACTTAATTTCAAAATCTACTGTCTACCAGAGAAAGTAAACTTGAGACTGTTCTTGTGAATATCAGTGATTCCACAAAAATACAACCCACAGCTACTTTATCAAGTTGGATGCTTAGAACATTACAGTCTGAAAACATGGAGGCAATATACATTGCCCAATTCAACACTTATGTGACTGAGTCTATAATGTGAGTTAATAGATGTTTACACTTTTCATGAAGAAAAAATTCAGTCATTATTCCCAATTCATTCCTGATTCGAGGACAGGCATTGAAATCCCTTTGTGTATGTTCTCAATATGAAAAGTAGCTCTGTTCCATTGTATCTAAGTAAGTGAATGTGACTATAATGGATATTTGGCATGCTCAGGAAATACGGTATTCTAGTTAATCCAATCTAAAGTTTCTGTACATACTATTTGTGGATGATCACGTGCCATAGAGGTTGAATGCAATACGACACCCTGAAAAACTGTTTCCTGAGGACTCTGATTCTAGTTAAGATGGAATAAACATATTTCACGCAGTTTCTCCCATTGATTGCAACCAAAAACTCTGGACAAGATGCATAGAACTTTGGAGAACTCTGAAAAGTAAGTAGTAGCAAATAGATTGCAGAAGGAAACCAGAATTCTCACAATTGAGATCATAAATCTCCTGGGTATTTTCCTCCCATGTGTCCCAGCCTGTGCTCAAAGGCAACGTGAATCCTGAAATAGAGTTCTCAGAAGTGCTAATAGGTGATCCCTGGCTAAGTAATGTCTGCTCATTAGCATAACAGGAGCTGTCAGGGCCTAACTTCCTCACATATTCTCACTAGGAAACGATGTCCTTTTGGCTTTATGGAGGAAACGCTGTTTTGGGGAGATTGCCCTCCTCACCCCCTCAGTTATGCTGTGTTGAATGTCAGAAACAAAACAACTCTGGTCCATATTCAATTTATTAAGGGCTTATGATGTTCTTGCGACTGTAGTGGGAGTTTTATCTAATTTAATGCCCCTGGCAAACCTCTTCTATCAGTGTTATTAGCCAGAAAAAGAGAAGCTCAGAGAAGTAAAGAAACATATTCGCAATTAACAGCTAGTAAATAGTAGAAGAAAATTGAAATCTGGTGCTGTGTGCCTCCTAACAAGTCCGTGGTTGTAGTTCTCTACATTATCATGGCTGGAAGGAATTCACCTATGGGCTAGTTTCTCAGCTGCTTCAGTCCTGAATGTCCATTCTAAGCTTAAACAGCCAAACAGAAACAAGATCAATTCCCTGTCCAGCCGGCTGGAATGAAGCACCAGCATAGAATCGCTACCTGATTCTCTGTGCACTTCACACTGGAGAGTGAACTTTGAGTTCACTCATTATTTATTTCATAAAGTGATTAAGGACAGCTGTGTTATTCCTGTCCTTAGGCAGATGGAGTCTTGTTCTATTACTAAAGATGCTTCTTCGTCACAGGGCAGAGGTCTGACGGTGCCACGCCCCTGTCCAGGAGCCATTAGAGGCTTCATGCTGAAGGCCATGTGCTCCACTCCCACACTCTGAGATTCTGCACAGCCTCCAAGGCTTTGGGAGTCTGGAAAGGTCCCATCCTCCTCCTAAGCCTTGGTCAGTGCGTGGCACAGAGCAACCACTCAACCAATGCAGGTTAGTTTGAAGAGATGTTAGTTTTCTTCCCTGCCTGCCCCTACCTCCCCCAGGACAAATATAAAACTATCCCACCTTCTCAAAGCAAGTATTTTTCATGTAAAGTAATGAAGTAGTTGGGGAAGGATACACCAACAGTGAATGCATTTGGGGAGGCAAGAGAAGAGTTATGAATACGTGGTGAGGCACAGCCTGAATTCATAAGAGCCAGGGAAATGGAAGTGTGGTAACAACCTCCAGCCAGTAAGGGTGTTCCAGGAAGGCTTCCTGGAAGGACTTGCATGTGAACTCCCTAACCTGGTGTTCTTCAGACTGTGGGTTGTGACCCTAGGGTGAGGAAATCATTTTGGTGAGTCATAACCAGAGTTTTCTTCTGAATGAAACTGAATAAATAGAATGGAGGCTGAGTATATTACTAGCTCACAGCATAAAATGTATTTCTTTCTGAGGGTTGTGGTCCACAAAAGTAAGAAACATATTGCCCTATCTTTTGTCTTCCGAGAAGTTGCTCTACTCCTATGATTTTAAATTCACTAGCCCCTGCTGACCATGATCTTTCATTCGGCTCAAAAGTGGAGATATGGTACCACTGTCTCGTCTTCAAAAAATCACCACTCTTCATGTTTCTGTTGTGTCCAATCCTACTGGAGGGTGTTTTATTAATGAAGATAAGGGATAACACATATGTAGACCAGTACTAGGCAATTTATACGCATGACCCACTTGTAATCCTCATGTCATCTTTTTCTAACCCTGTTAATAACCTTGCAAAGCATGGTTCATCCTTTCCATTGCACTCATGAGAACACTGAGGGACAGGATGAAGGTTATTGCTGATCACTTGCTAGGGGGTGAGTGAGCTGAGATTTGAACTCCATTCTGTCTGACTCTGATGCTAGTGTAAAGCCCCAATAATTATTAAGCTAAATTTATGATGCAGCAGTGTGGATTTATAAAATCCATTACTATTGCCCAGTAAGACTGAATAACCTTCTGTTTTCTGTCTTTGGAGGCCTGTAAATTCCAAGTTATTTCTGAGAAGAATGAAACTATGCGTTTTCTAAAATGTTGGTATCTCATCTCAGTTCAATATCTCAGATCCAACATCTACTTCTCTTTACCTTCAGTGCCCATCACCCCGGTCCATGCCACCACCAATCTCTTGATAGCCTTACAGCCTCCCAACTGGTCTTTTCAGTCTAGTCTCTTCTGAACTTTTTGAGGTACAAACTCTGTCAATCTACTGCTTATGGTATTTCAGTGGCTTCTCTTTGCTCTTGCCATGAAGACCATATTTGCCAGGTGGCGTGTGTCTCCTTGGTCTGACCTCCCTTTCCTTACCAGCCTCCTTTTGTATCAGGCTCTTTGCTTTTATAATCAAGCAGGACTTCTTTCAGTTGCTCTGTCATGCTTGTTCCCTTCTGCCACAGGACCTTCATATATGCTATTCCTTCTGTTGACATCATTCTCCAAACCAGTCCCTTGCTCCCTTCATCTGCATAACTCCTGCCCATTCACCAGATCCCATTATTTTACCATGTCCTGATAGAAGAGTTCCCTGTCTTGCCTGTAGACAAATAACGTATGACATGATCTCAAGGCACTCCTGAGTCTTTGCTTCATTGCACTGTTCATTGTAATTTTACATTCATTCATGTGATTCTTTAGTTGACGTCTATCTCCCCTACTGAACTGTGAGCTCCATAAGGGCAAAAATTGTGCGTGTCTACCTTTTACTCCCAGGGCCTAGAATTGTTCAGCTCATAGAGCAAAGAGTAAGGCATTCAACATTGAACTTATCTGACCTCTGTAGAAGCTCCAGGTGCTCAGGTTTGGCCATAAGCAAATCAGAGCAAGGAGATCAATGGCAAATCTCCGAGGCATTAAACAGCCAGATTTTGTAGTAGGAAGAGCCTTCTGAGTATAAATGTTGATGTCTTGGAGCCCTCTTATTTATGGTTTGTCCTCTATTTGGTTTGGACACAAGATATTCCTCTATCTCCTTCGAGTACTCTCATTTCCTTATTTAGGAGTTTAACGAAGTCTACACCTAAAATGCTACAAACAGCTGGGGGTAGAAGGGTATCTGGTTTATGGCACTAAGAGAAATGTTCACTGTGTACAGATTGATGTGGCCACAAAATTTTCTGTGTGTATGACTCCAAGGTGAATTTGCATGGGGCTCCGTTAGCCTAGTCTCAAATTTTAAGCTGCTCCCTTGGTTATGTATCTCCTAAGGGAATCTAAGGAGAGGAAGCAGAAAAATACAGAGATAAGCCTTGTCTCTCCTCCATGAGCAAAGAAAGACATCTTTTCCAGGCAAGACTCTTACCCCAGCCACCAGTAGACCCCGTTGAGAAAATACTATTAATAATAATTAGTAGTCTTCATAATCATTATTATAACAATAGCCTTCATTGGAGTTTGTTTGTTTATTTGTTTTTTTAATGTGTTAAGTGTTTTGCCTGAATTTTCTTATTTAATATTCACAACCATCCTAGGAAGGGCTGGGGCTACATGTACTCAGGAGTAGACTAAATCTTAGAGAAGCCAAGCTCTTTCCTCAAGACCACACAGGAAGCAACAGGTGGTAAGGGATTTGAAATTAGGCGAATCATCTTTCTGTCCCCTTGCTCTTGACCACTGTTTTTACTGCCCTCTTTCAGTCTTTAATGATTCCTTTAATAAATCTTTTCTTTGTTGGCATTTATTGTGTGACAGGTACTGGGGATTTGACGGAAAGTAATTTATAGATGGGTCCTTCCCTGGGGAAGTTTACCACCCCTTGGGGACAGATCACCAAAATCCTCTTCCTTGCTGACACCCATTGAGCACTTCCTGTGAACCAGGCTCTGTGCTAAGCCCTGTGCCTGGGATATCTTATTTAAGCCTCAGAATTCTTATCTCCAGGTAGATGCTAATATCACACCCTTTTTCAAGATAAGAAAATGGAGGCCTCAGGTAAAATAACTTACCCAAGGGCCAAGAACGAGGAAGCAGTTGGCTAGGATGAAGCCCCAAGTTTATCTGGCTTTGTCAGATGCCTGTACTTTCTACCACCACACTAACTTGCAGAAATGTGGAGAATGTACAAACAGAGCAACCTCCAATGCACTTTGAAAGTACAGGGCAGGACAAGCTCAACTCTGTCTGAAAGAGCCAGAAAAGCCTTCCTGTGTAGATGTTTGGGGTAAGTTTGGCCTCTACCTTCCTGTTTAAATACACGTCACAGCTGGCAAGAGGTGGAAGTGTAAGAAAATAAAAGCCAATGTGCAGATATTCCTAGAAGACATATTTGTGTTCAACATTAGAACTTTCTGATAATTACTGTAGAGTAAAAATAGAAGGGGCTGTTTGGGAAGTAGTGAGTTCTCCACCATTAGAGGTATGAAGAGGGAAACTGAGCTGTCATGCTGAGGATACTTGAGAGACTGAGGTACAGGGTTGGCAGTTGGATTAGATCAGAGGTAACCAGTTTAGCTATGCATATGAATGGGTGGGTGATTTGGTTAAATACCAGTTCCTAGGCATTCCCACTAGACATTCTGGGTCAGTAGGTCAGGACAGGATCCCAGGAATCTGCATTTGTAACAAGCTCTCCAGGTGATTCTTAAGGACACTGTATTAGTCCTTTTTCATACTGCTGATAAAGACATACCTGAGACTGGGTAATTTATAAAGAAAAAGAGGTATACGGACTCACAGTTCCACATGGCTGGGGAAGGCCCCCCAATCATGGCAGAAGGCTAAAGGCACATCTTACATGGTGGCAGACAAGAGAGAATGAGAATCAAATGAAAGGGTTTTGTATAAAACCATCAGATCTTGTGAGATTTATTTACTACCATGAGAACAGTATGGGGAAAACTGCCCCATGATTCAATTATCTCCCACTTGGTTCTTCTCCACAATACATGGGGATTATGGGAGCTACAATTCAAGATGAGATTTGGGTGGGGACAAAACCAAACCATATCATAACATGGTCGTTGTGAAGTCACAGCTACAGAGGGCTAGATGACCTTTAAAATCCTTTTCAATATTGAGGTTCTCTAAACACATGTTTCCTAGTGTGTATTCCATGGAATACTCTGCCTCTAACAAGAGAGATAATTTTTTTTTTTTTTTTTTTTTGAGATGGAGTCTTGTTGTGTCACCCAGGCTGGAGTGCAATGGTGTGATCCCGACTCACTGCAACCTCTGCCTTCTGGGTTCAAGTGATTCTCCTGCCTCAGCCTACCAAGTAGCTGCGACTACAGGTGCCTGCCACCATGCCTGGCTAATTTTTGTATTTTTAGTAAAGACGGGGTTTCACCATGTTGACCAGTCTCCTGACCTCAGGTGATCCGCCCGCCTCGGCCTCCCAAAGTGCTGGGATTACAGGCATAAGCCGCTGTGCCCGGCCAAATTTCTTCTTTTAAAAGCCAAATAGTGAAGACTTTAGGCTTTGTGGGGTTTCTGTAAAAACCACTCAACTTACCATTGTATTAATAGCATGAAAACAACCATAGACAATACGTAAATGAGTGGACATGGTTGTGTTCCAGTAAAATTTTGTTTATAAAAATAGACAGTAGACCAGATTTGGGCCATAGACCGTAGTTTGCTGGCCCTTGGCCTGTGAAAATAAGTTTGTAAAAAGCTAAAAATCATATTCCTTCATGAATATTCACAGTATATGTGAGCATCTTCAAGGTTCTGAGAAGACCTGAGAAGTAGAGAGACTTGTTTAATTTTAATTAACCCAGAATTTCTCAAATGTATTTAATCACAAAACTCTCTTAGTACATAACACATCCTAACACACTTTGGGAATGACTCATTTATGTCTTATAAGTGAGCAGTATACAAACCATTTGCATGGACTGTTTTCTGAGAGGTTAGGAAGGAAATGTCTCTAAAATACATGCCTCACCCAGGACAGTGGTGCCTAAACTTAACTCAGATGGTGTCTGTGGCTTAAGGTGATGTGCCCATATTAAAATGAAAACACTCACAATGTAAATGCACTTGGCAGGTTTGTTCTGCAGAGGTGGTTTTGAATGCAACTGATGAAACAGAGGGCATAAGAGTCATTTGGAAATGGATGACACCATGTGGGAAAGAAAGAGCAAAAAGGAAAGTGAAAAATAAAAAGACTTACTAAGCATTTGATGCATGCCTACCACTGGACTAAGGCCTTTATCTAGATCCATCGTTTTGGACTGGGGGGCAATTTTTCTTCCCAGGAGACACTTGGCAATGTCTGGAGACATTTCTGATTGTCATAATTGAGAGTGTAGTGTACATACAGTGCTAGGATGTAGCAAGTAGAATCCAGGGCTGTCGTTCAACATCCTACCATGCACAAGTTGCCAGCCTCCTCCAATAAATTACCCAGTCCCCAATATCAATAGTACCACTGTTGGAAACCTTTGATCTAGATATTCTGATTATCTAGAAATGCTGAGAATAGGGCAAAGAGAAATTTAATCTTTTCTCCAGCCTTCCCATAGTTAGTGATGGTTTGAGCCACACTCTTAAAAATTCACATTCAATTAAGCTTGGCAAAGACAAATTTCACTTCCTTAGTCATTGATAGCCCATGGCTCTAAGCGGTCCTATCCACAGCTCCTTCATATCACCATCTCCTCTTGCCACTCTATCCCTTACCTTCTGAGGCTCCTGATACATTAGGTACCTACCATCCAATCTTATCCATGTCTTCAAAATTTATCTCCAATGACCACTAAAATACTATTTACTTAAGCCTTGAACTCCATCTACTGCCAACCTGACCAGTTACGTTCAATTACATTTGTGACACCAGGCAAATGACTTTAACCTAAGGGTCTTGATTTCACCATCTGTAAATGGAAATGATGACAACATGTGCCCTTTCTACCTCAATTCAATTCCACCCAAATGTAAACCATAGGCTCAGTACTAAGCTTGGGGAGTTGGGGGATGCAAAGAATGTGAAACCTCCCAGGGAGAGTATGCTGAGGGGAGGGGATGGGATCTTTAAGGAGGCGGCAAATTCCTAGTTTTTATAAGCCAGCCCAGCTCCAGTTTTCCAGCAGCCTCCAAGAATGCTGCAGAGTGTGTGAGTGGACTGAAGAGGGTCTGGACAACATCACCAAAGGGCAGTCATTAGCCCTGGTATTTGGCCTGGGGTTAGATGGAGCTAAGAAGTCCATGTGTGGCAGCACATTACGAAGTTAAAAATTTCTACTAGAACTGGCTCTCCAAGGGGCAATCAGTAATAAACGTGATTTGGGCTTGTTAGGAGATATCATCAGGACCTGCCTTGGCCCCCAGAACTCCAAGCTATTCTCCTTTCTGGTAATTATGGAACATGAAGCACTTGTACTTTATTTTTATCACAGCTAAATTGAGCAATCAATTTCAGACAGTCCATGAATAAGGAGGTTGCTTCTGGGAAGATGATCCCCATAGATTAGCATTAAGCACTGAAACTGATGCTTAGAAAATAAAGCAACACAATGGCAGGAATGTTTAAAATGATCCCACATGGAAGACTCATCTTTCCCCTCCCCTTCTAATCTTCTGCCTGCTTTTGAGCCTGTCAGCTCTTTTTTCTGTCTTTCCATCCACACTGACTCTGGCTGTTCAACTATTTCACAGTGAGAGGAGCAACTCCTGGAACTGGAAATGACAAAAGAGAACCCACGACGATGATGGGAGTTTTCAGAACCTCAGATCCTCATGGAAATGGGTGATTGCTGAGCTTTGCACTCTTGGTGCTCACAAATACTAGGAATTAAATCATTGAAAATGCATGGCCCACTAATGGCTGTTTCCCCTCTTCCCAACAATTAACAAGATAATAAATATAAATATGGTGCTAGTGTGGGTGGAGGGCGTCTGACTGGGGAACACATAGGGGACACTGAGGCGCATGCCCAAGGAGACTCATGGAGACTGATTGGCACGTGTGAATTCGGACATGAGTTTGGTCAGTTATCTCATAGCAAAAGATGTGTCATATGTTATGGATCTGTGTGATAAGTTGTGTTTCCCTTGACTGCTGTGCTGAGTCCCACTGCTTCTTGCTTTTCCTAAGTCTTTTCTATAGTTTCTAGAAACACAATAAGGGGAATGGAAAGACATATAGTTTGAAACAGGTAAAACTTGGGGTTCATATCTTGGCTGGGCCACTTATTAACTAGGTCTTAGTTTTCTTAACTGTTCAGCAAGGAAGCGTTAGCTCATTGGATTCTTGTGAGAAATAAAAGAAATTATGTATGTTAAGTGCCTAGATTATACTAGGCACTCAAAAATGGTCATTGTTATTTTTTGGTCAATAAAAGTGAAATGATATTGATGCTCTAGAGAAATCTCTCTATTAAAGATACCTAACCATATACCCCATAAAGGAGAGCTGGTCCTTATTATACCTGGTAATAAGTAACAAACAGAATTGATTATAATTTCAACTTGTCACTTTTTCTAGGTGGAGCCTCTGACCATTCAAACTTGTCGAGATGCAGTACAAAAAAGAAGGCAGGAATACCTTAGTACATGGAGTTACAGGAATTCAGATTTAATTGTAGATAAATAATTTTTGAAAGAATGCTTGTAAACACAGGGTTAACAGCCCTCAGGAGTGCAGTTGATGATCTGTTCCATGTTATCATTTCTTGGTTTCTTAAAACCAGTGACTCAAACTGGGCTGCCCTTTTAGCCTGGGAAATCCCTAAAGCGGAAACAGAGGGGAAAAAAGGCCCTTTGTGATTTTTCAAAATGAATCACCAGTGATTAGGGCTAATTTCAATGCTGGATTCATTCAAGTATGTTACCTTGAGAAGTGGAAGCACCCTTGCCTTTCCCTTTTCCTTTCTTTGTTCGCCTCCCAGGCAGGACTCACTCACTTCCACCCACCCCTCACCTCTCACACAAAGACATTCAGAGTTGGGAAGTTTCAGCAACCTCCCTAGGGAAGAGCCCAGCGGAACCTGCTCACTCCAGCCCCACCCTCTAGTCTTTTCTGGCAGGTGTTAGTTGGCTAAGTTTTCCCTCTGTGCAATTTTGATGTTTTGCTTTTCCTCTCTTTCCGTAACCCCCACCCCTCCACCATTAGCTAGGTAATCATCATTGTTCTGTGACATTAGCAAATGCTTGGGTGGGTGAAACCTGCCTTTGTGGTGAAGAGGCTCTGAGAATCCTTGGCTAATTGTGTTAAAGTCAAAGAAAGCTCTTTACACATCCATAAGTAGGCTTTAGAGCTGGATAGAAAAATGAAGAAGAAGACATAATCAAACAATGGCATCCAGTGGGGTTCAATTAGGATAGGCTTCTGTAGTGGTCTGTCTGGACCACTTGGAGATGTGTTGAGAAGCAGAGCTGTGATTTTCCTTCCCATGTTCCTGCTTTCCCTCTGTTCCAGGGATTAGCCACAATAGTGCTTTGAGGAGGGAAAGCTAATGTTGAGACAGAATTTTTAAATTCAATACAGTATGACTCAATTCAGCCAACCATCCCTGAGCACCAGTTCTAGGAATTACAGGGCTGGTTCAGACCCTGTCCCTGCAATCCTAGGGCTGCCTCCTAGGAAGGGAGAAGGACATGAAGACATTTATGTTAACAACACATCTGCCTGTTAATGGCCAGCCTGGTGCTCAGAAAATACGAACATTCACCGCACCTGCACAAATTCTGCTATAAAACCATAGCAAGCGAACTATTATTTACTTACTATTTTTCTTTAACCTATGATCTCAATTTCAAATGTAGACTCATCCTAATCAATATTCTCTGGGAAATAATGCGCAGGATATATGGTTACAATGTTACAAATGCACATTAAAATAAATGAATAATCTAGTAAACCTGTTCTTCTGTACTCAATGTACCTTATGTATTCTTAGCAATGTCACAGGGAATCATTGTCATGTGATGTGCTACACATAGGTACCTGGTACCTGACAGAGGTCTTCCAGAATCTCATGGGATGGAACCAGGGAGCAGGGAGGAGGCAGAGAGAGGAAGAAAGTAGAAGATGGAGGAATTCCCTGAGAGCTCTGAACTTTCATCCCCAGGACACCCATGGGAGTTTCCAACGGATTTCTGGTAGAGAAAGGTGCTCCAGACAAAAGCGATAGAGAACACTAAGCTTAAAGTGCTAGGGGAAGGAGTAAGGAAAGGAGTAGAAGATTCATCTATTCAATCCATAATATCTTATGGGAACCTACTTTATAACCACATGTCTGCCCGTCTGTTAGTTCTCTACATGATACTGGGGGGATATACCAGGAAGTATGATAAATGGTCTTGCTCTCAAGTTAGACAGGTGGTAACATTGCTTGCAGTCAAGTTAGACAGGTGGTAACATTCTCTCTCTCTCTCTCTCTCTCTCTCTCTCTCTCTCTCTCAGACATCCAGAGATAAGCATTCAAAGAGAATGTATGCTTAAGGACCAAAATAGCAACACTGAGAGTTACTGTGAGTTCAGAGGAAAAACTTCTGTAGATAGCACAGGCTGAGAAAGGCCTCCCTAAAGCAGGGGTCTTTAAAGAATGGAGCAGAATTTGGAGAGTAGAAGTAGTTCAGGCTGGAGAAACACATCAGAAGCAACAGCTGCATGTGTAACCTGTATCCCCCTCACTGCAATCTTGGCTTCTGGATTGGACCAATCACAGCTTCTAATTCCAGTTTTCAACCCAGTGTCCTGAATGGATACTAAGGGGTCTGTGAATTCATAGACAGGCAAACGTTTTGTGAATTTACATATGTATTTTTTCTTGGGAGAGTATTTCTAGTTTTCATCAGATCCTCCATAGATCAACTCAAAATCACTTAAGAGTTTTTGCGAGTCTATTCCAATTTATGTCTTTATTATCACAAGCATCCATTTTGTTGTTTCTTTACATCGTACTTTTTTTCCATTACAAGGTGAATCCAGTTTTCACAAACCTGAAGGGAAACAAAATTTATCACAATGATTAGATTAGTGCCCAAGGCCACTTAGTGAACCCAGGCCTCCCTGGTGAGGTCAAGCTCTAACGCTCACCCATGCTCATAACCACGGATTCTCTGCTTAGTCAAGTTTCCTACGGAGAGAATCAACATACGTCCTGACTCAGTCTCATCTCCTCTGTTAGGGCTTCTTATATTCTCAGCTCGGTGAAACTCCACTCCAAGTATTTGTCTTGTCACTGACCATGACTTGAATGTTAATTTTTTCCCTTTGACAACAGCCTTTGCTAAACATCACGCTCTACTCAGCATAGTCCATCCTTTGGAACCTGAAGAAAGTAAGCATGTTTTAAATACTTTCAGCCCAGCCCATGTTTTTAGCATGATATTTCATTACAGTGGCAACACACAAACCCTACATTCAAAAATGGCATCTCTATTTTAAAATCAGTATTTATATGAACCTGTTTGCAAATCCACTGCTTGTACATGATTTTTAAATGGACTACTCTTCTTTTTCCATTTATTATTCAAAAGTAGGGAGAAGATGATAACCAAGCCTCATGTTTTCATTTCCTAATTTCATTCAACTCATGGCCAATCTTGTTTCCTATTAGCACCTCCCACATACTGTCCAAATCCAGATTATTTTGAAGCAAATGTTACATATATAATTTGCCCTTAACTATTTCAGCATTATATAAGATTTTAAGTAGACTTTGTTATTAATAGTATGGGCCACTTGCCAGGTCATGGAAAAGTCTTGTGACAGTGGCATGTGAAAGAGTTTGTATAAACAGGGCCCTACTTATTTCCCTAAAATATTTCAGTTTGGTAATTTCTATGGGTTAAAACTCTCTTTGCTAATAATGTCTGCCATACTTTTAGGAATCACTAGTGCTATAAATTACAATTTTAGCCAAGTCCATTCAGTGCAATTAAGTATGTAAAGTCAGTTCTGCTATAAGGCTTGTTTTGAAATCATGAATTTGTTCCAATGGCATTAATATATTAGGGAACAATTTGAACATAACTGGATTTCACGTTTGCTTATACACAATTTCATCCCCCAGAAACATTAGATGAATGCAGAAAACTGCACCCAGCCGAACTGCACCTAATAGGAATACACAAAATGCATACACCTCCACCATCTGTCATCTATCTCAGTCCACCATGTTGTCATGAGCCACACCATGCACATCCGGTGCTGCAACTTTCTCTCTGATTCTAGATAACCCCCTCCCACCACTTCACAATAGCTCAAAAGCAGCAACCCTTCCCACCTTCACTTTCATAGGCAGACACCAGGTCTTTGACAAGGAAAAGTGCAATATTTATTGTATCTATGCATTTCTTAACCATTTAACATGGGTTAAACAGTGTCACCATTTGTTGTTGTTGTTGTTAATTCCTGTTTGGTTTGTTTTTTAATGTGTCATTGACAAGTTTTTGAGTTTTGCGCCTTCAAACCTAGGGTTTCTCAACTTCAGCAATGCTGATACTTTGGGCTGGATAATTCTTTGCTGGGGGAGTGGGGTGGGGCTGTCCTGTGCATTGTAGGATATTTAGCAACCACCCTGGCCAGCATCTACCTACTAGATGCCAGTAGCCCTGATTCCCCTACTCCCCAGTGTAGTGACCCAAAATGATTATAGACATTGCCAAATATAGCCTGGGGAGAGGGAGAAAATCATGGAGGATTGTGAGTGGTTGAGAACCACTGCCGTACCCCATCTCCCATGATATATGTGGTGTTTATTGCACTGCTTTGCCTAGCATGATGATTTTTACAAATGCATATATCTTGTTATAGCAGAGCTAGTTATACGTATTATATGAGTGCCTCTGCATGAGTCTTCATATTAATATTATTTACAGTATACTGTCAGATTCCATGCACTTTGCCTTGAGCTCAAAATGTAAATCCCTGAATTAAGGGACTCATTGACCTCCAACAACATCTTTACTTTCAAAGTACATAAACCTTGAACCATGTAAGAACTTATAACAAAAATAATATTAGTAACAATGGCTATTATTTATTGGGTCCTTCCTAAGAGCCAAGCACTATGCTGCAAGCATCTGTATTCAGTGTTGCACTTCACCTTTACAAGAGTCCGTTCTGGAAGCCACTATCTGTCACCCCCACCCCTTAACAGGAGAGAATTCCCAAAAGGAAAACTGTGTCCCTGAAGAGTGGAGTGACTTGCCTGAGGTCAGCCATCTAGCATGAGAACAAGAGGCATCAGGGCAGAGTGTCTCTACTTGTGAAGTCTACATTCTCATGCCTCTGGAGCCTCCTTACTTAAGGATATCAACAACTATTTACTGAACGCCTACTTCTTTTATCAAAGTAGTAACTATAACACTAATAATACAGCTCGTAGCCAAAAAGCCAAAATGCTCAACCAAAGGGGCTGAGCTCAGTAAAAATTATCTCACATTACTACACTGAAATCGTATGCTAACATTAAAAATATTGTTGTAGAAAAAAAGAGCTAATTATATGGAAATATGTTCATGCTTTATTTATCCAACAGCCTGTGTATCTATTTTTACAAAGAAAAATGCTAGAAGGTTTTATCTCAAATCAGGAAGCACTATTATCTCAGCATGCTAGGATTACTGATGATTTTCTACCTCTTCATTTTGCTTAACCATATTTTTGAAATTTTTAGCCATGAATATGTACTACTTTTATATATATATATATTTTAAAGAAACATGTTTTTAAAGAGAGAATTAAAGCTCAAGATAGCACAAGAGATAATAAAAGAGGAACTAGACATTTAATGAATTCAAGTTGGATTGGATTCTAGAATACAGAAAGAACTTGCAGATGTGATTACAAAACCACTGTCAGCAATCTTAGAGAAATCAGAGACTGGGAGCAAGGCCAGGGAATTGGAGACAGGAATATGTTATTCCAGTTTTCAAAAATGAGAAAAATGTGGATTCTAAAAACTATAAGGCAAGGTATCTAGCATTCAGAATCTTATTATTATATACATTTTATGAACATTTAGGAAAATGAGTTCAGCCAGAGACGGCTGGGAGCATGCAGAGGTTCAAGTCATCCTGGGATAACTTTATTTCCTCTTTTAATGGTTTATTTTTGATAGATCAATAAAATATTCCAGACAGCATGCACTTTAATTTCAGCAAGGGCATTTGATAAACAGATGTGTGCTTTTTGTGTTGGAAAGCATGGGCTAGATGATAATTTGATGAGTTGGATTCACAGCTAACTGAATTATTAATAATTACCTCCAATGACTGCAAACTGCCTGAGTCAGGTACTGCACTAAGCCTTTTGCATACAATACACCACCTTGCCAGATAGGTGCCATTGTTATTTCCACCTTTGTAGATGGATAAATGGAGGCTTGAAGAGGCTAAGTCATATTCTTGAAGACCCAAAGCTTGTAAATAAAAGAGTTAGGATTCTTGCGTTTAACTATACTACCCTCTTTGCCTTTCTAATAAATAAATAGGGATTGAACTGAGGGCTCTAATTGCAGGCCACAGGTCTTCATCCCATGCAATATATTGATCAATGCCTTGGAAGAGAATGTAGAACTGATATTTGTCAGATTGGCAGATGACATACAGCTAGGAGTTGGGCTGTCCCTCTCTTGAATTCCACTCCATTTCCTTTGATTGAAGGAATAAACTTCCCAACTGGAGGAGCTGGGTCAGAGTGCTGGAAAGAGGCCTGGTCGGGGCAGGGGTAGAAAACAAACTCCAATCTTTTTCTTCCAAAAATATAATCTCTAAGGTCACCACGAGGTTTGGCCTTTTCAGTACTTTCCATGGACATTTTGCCTGAATAAGAAAGAGGCCTTTGGTCCATTTATTTCACTAGTTCTTTCAGCTGCAAACAAATCTTTGGCCAAAGGAAAAAAAAAAAAAATCTTTCTGGCTCTAAAAATAAAGGATTTCTCTCTTTTTAGAACTTTCCCCCAAAATTATTTGTTATGGAAGGTGGAAGAGGAATAAGAGAGGAAAAGAGAGAGAAAAGAAGAGGAGGGGGTTAAAAAAAAAAAAAAACAAGGGAGTCAGGGAGAGAATGAGGAAAAGAAAAAAAAGTCAAAGGGAAGAAAGAAGGAGAGGGAAAGAATGAGAAAAAGAAACTTCTTCCTTATGTGGTATAATCAAATTCCTCTTTAAGGCAGCAGAGCAAAATTAAAGAGGTTACAGTTTCCCCAGCTGTTTGGTCTGGGATGCAGTGTAAACAAGTCCGCCCCTCATCTGGCCCCCAGGAGGCTGGAACCTCAGCAGAGCCTGAACCCCAGGCTGCCAAACCACCATGAATTCTCTGGGGCAGTCTCCTGCTTGCTGAATCAGCAGAAACAAGGAGGGCAACTTGACTGCTTCCCATTTTAATTCTTCTGAGGACCAATAGCATAGTATGTAGGTGAAGGGTGATGTCCTAGAACAATCAAGGTCAGCTCCAATCTGGAAATTGGAACACAGCTCTCAGATCCTTCCTGACTCTGCAGAGCTTGAGTTTGCAGCAAGATTATTCTTAGCTGGTGTTATGAAATATGCACAATGAGGATTTGGCCAAGCTCATAACCCAGGACGTGTGCTCTGTTGGACTTAACTTTATTTTCTTCTTTGTCAATAATGTATCCTGGCATATTTGCATCAATGGAATGCTCTACAGTTATTTTTAAACAATGATAGAGACTACAGAGCATTATTACTGGGGATGAAAAGATGCCTGCAATATACTGGTTTCAGGAGCACACGTGTAATATGACACAGGTAACATCAGTCATCTCTGGTTGGGAAAATTATAGGTGGTTTTTAAATTTTATGTTTTTCTGTATTGTTTGTACTATTTTTTAAAAAACTAATCATAGCTAACGTGTACAGAGGGCTTTCTGTGTGCTGGGTGTCATGCCAAGTATTTCATATGAATCATGCCATCGGATCCTTGCAAGAGACATATCAAGTAGGTATTACTATCATCCTCTTTTTACTGATGAGGCAACATACTGAAGTCCCTTGCTCAAAGTTATACAGTCTGAAAATGCCAGGAGGTAAGACTCAAACCCAAAACCCACACCAAAGCCACCACATGAGGATTTTTCCCCCAAAAAACAATAAATGGTTTAAAGGTAAGTGTATCCTGATAATTGTTTAAACTAGTTTTCAAACAAAATGCAGCTATTTAAAATGAGCTTGTTGACTCATAGTTAATGATATGCAAAATGTTCCTGGTACTTGATTATGTAGAAAAGTAGGCTACGGGGATCATTCTGTTGTATGTGTCTGTGTGCCTGTGTATGCCTCTAAGCATAAAAGTATGAATTCGAATATGTTAAGAACTACTCTTTCAATGTTGGAATAAAGATAATTTTAGACTCTTCTTCTGATTTATAGTGTTTGCGAAATCTCTATAATAGTGAGTGCTACATTTAGAGTAAGGAAGCAAAAAGGACAGAAGGCAGTCCACCTGCCTTTCTGACACCCCAGTGTAGCTACTAAGACCCCCCTTTCAAGAGAGCTTCTTGAATAATAGCTTGCCCTTTCCTTTTCTCTCCCTTGGGACCTGCCACTCCATGGGCTTTAGCCTTCTTTGGCAAGAACTTGAGCAGGTGCCTTAGAGACAAGGAACAGAATCGATGACATGCAGGGAGTTGGCAGAGCCCTAAAAGATAAGCCTGCCTCCAAAGTTTCACATCTCCCTTTTGTTTGTCCGCACTTTGTGGTGGTTCACAGAGGCCAAGGCCTGGCTTCTCGAATAGGGCTTGTTAGAGATAAAGACTCTTGAATCCCAGGGCTTCAGATAGAGGGTGTGGCCACTGGATTCTTTCCAGTTTCAACTGGAAATTAAAAAATCATGTCGTAATTTCTGCAAAGGCCTCCATGAATAGCAGCTGAATAATTTATCTAACATCTGAAGAAGAGGCCATGTACCAGGGAAGGGGACTTAATGTGAACCAAGTGACCTGTACTTACATAGGCTGTGCCCTTTGGTGGAAATGCATTCATTCATTTGAGAAATATTTACTGAATGCCTACTATATGTAGAATACTGTTCCAGGTGCTTGGGAGGCAGCAGACAACAAAACTCACTCACTGGGATACTTACATTATAGCCCTTCTACCATCCTGCCTCCTTAAAGGACACCTACTCATGCTTTGAGACCCAGAATTTAGATCTAACCTGGAGACTTCCATGATCACCTGAAGGAAAAGGGTTAGGCACACTTTTCTTAGATTCCATGGTTTTGTTTGGAGATATATATATATATATTTGACTTTTGTTCATAGTAATATAACCATTTGCTTATGTGTCTTTTTCCCCAAGACCATGGGCTTGACACATGGTTTGAAATCCAGTTTTCAACACTCAACTAGCTCTGTAACACTGGGTCAGTTATTTAACTTCCATGGGACCCAATATTTTCATCTGTATTATAGAGATATGAATATCTACCTCACAAGAATGTTGTGAGATTTACAAGACAAATGAATACCTGCTCATACCAAAACAGCAATGTGAATATTTAAAGCACCTTATTCCTAAGAATACCAAATCAAAGCCAAATGTCTTTCATCACATGAATGAACTATCAAACTGTGCTATATCCATTCTACAGATACTACTCAACAATAAAAAAAAATTGACACATTCAACAACGTGGATGAACATCAATATATTATGTTAAGTGAAAAAGCTAGAAGAATCAAAAGTCTACATATAGTGGGATTCCATTTTATGTGATATTCCTACACAGGTACAACATAGGTACAGAAGAGAGACCAATGGTCATTTATGTGGCTAATAATGAGCAAAAAGGAATTTTTTGAGATGATGGAGCTTTTCCTTATCTTAATTATGATGGTGGTTACACAATTGTATGCATTTTTCCTTACTCATAGAATTGTACATTAAAGAACTGTGTTGGATATGTTGGGTGGATGAATAGAAGGAAGAAAGCAAGGAAGAAAAGATGTGCAGCTTGAAACTTCAGGGGATTTAATGTCTCTGAACCTTTTACCAATAGGAAATGAAAACCAATGAATAGATTCTCCAACCATATACATGGCCTCTCAGAAGACATGGTCCCGCAAGAACAATTGATCTCACTTGATACCAAGAGTTGGTTAACTCAGTAATGCACCCTCCTGTTTGATCTAGTTCCTTCCTTGCACATTGAATTTTTTACTCACTTCTGCTTCTTGGCATGGTATTCCCTAACAGCACAAAAGCATTTGCCCCATGCTTTGCTTTGCAAGGAACTTAGAAAAAGGCCCTCTGCATGGCTATGTAACTGGGTTCTTGCCAGTAGAAATGGGAGCAGAAATTATATGTGTGGCTTTGGATTCTGGGCCTTCAACCTGTGGGCATGCTCTCCTTCATACTTCCTCTCTCCCTTCATGTGAGCTGTAACCGAATCTATGATCCAGACTTAAACATGCAGACAGACCGAGCCACTTAAGAGATGGTGGGATAACAGTATGGAGGGAACTTTGGCTCCTGGAGGATCCTGTGGAAAAGAAACCCTGCCAACTTGGATGACAGTTCATCTCAGGACTCTACATAAGAAATAAATATCCGTATTATTTAAACCACTGTTTTTAGGGGTCTCTTTATTCTGGCAACGTAACTTTACCTAAACTGAAACATTGTGATCTTATACTTTATCGTTGATATTGCAACAATTTTAGGGATGAAAGGGGTTCTATTAATAATAATGCTGGTAAAGAAAAGGTAAATATGGTAGACATCCTAATTACCCTAATGCAATCGTTACACATTACATGAATATACAAAACATCACATGTATCCCCCAAATATATACACCTATTAGGTATAAAAAAATGCAAATGCTAAAAAGAAATAATGCTGAAGCAATAGGAATAAATTAGTCTCCCTACCTAAAAGCAATCTCAAACTTCTTCTAAGAAGATATTTTACCTGGTTTTGTACTCTTATTACCAGAATTGGGAGGAAGGATGGAGAGTAACACTAACATTAATAGCAGCTAATGAAGTGGGGTTGTTGGCCAGAAAGTTATTAGTGTTTGTATACAGAGTGTTTATAGGAATTTCCATTCCCAGGAGACATGCATGTGGCAATTGGTAGCCCTGGAGATCCATGTACACTGGAATCCTAGATAAGCCTAAGAGGATTTCTAACATGTCTGGGAAAATGTAAGAGTAAGAGGAGCCAAGGATACCTTCATTTGGATTTGGGTGGAGAGGAACCTGTAAAGTAGATCTTGAGACAACATTCACAGGCAGACAGATATGAGGCAGCCATGGTCCAGTATCACACCTTGGAGTTGAAGTCTAGAGCCCATTTCAGACCATCTCTGAGATATGGTGACCCCAGAGTGTTGTGTTAGGGCCCAGTTGACAAAGTGCTACATTGAACTTGAAAGATAGGTATGTTCCTACAGCTAGAAATTGACTAAATGAAAATGGCAGAACATCTAGAAAACCCTAGTGCCCCATTGGTATCTGCAGAGATGGCAGTTTGGTGAACCTCAGAGTTCAGTTCTACATCAGTTTCTCCTCTTTCCTTCCCTTCTCCCTAGATGATCACACACATGCCCATCATAAATGCACATTACTAAGTTAATGAAACAAGTTTTCTCTTTAAAGATGCTAAACATGCCACCAGAAAATCAAGCCATTAGATAAACATTGAAAAATAGTAATAAGAATATATTTTTAAAAAATTTTCACAGCTCTGTGCCTGTGAAATTATTTCCATTAGTTAAAAATAGTGGAATGGCTTTTCAGTCTTCTTTACGAGGACTAAACCCTTATCCACACAAGTTTCCTTCCATTGCAAACCCTGCTGGTGAGAAAATTAGGACTATCATCGAACCCACATGCTCAATTTGACCTCAAATCTATTAATAGTATTTTTGTTCTGTTTTCCACTATCTTCCCAACTTCTATCCCATCTCATCACTACATGACGCAATGTAGTCTGAGATAGGCCCATATCAAACAAGTTAAACTTTACATAGACTAGTAGCTACAGAAAAGTCTATCTATAGGGCCACATGATTAAAGTTACTAAGCAGTTAGTTGGAGAAAGGAAATGTTAGCATTCAGATGCAAGAAATTTTAAAATCATACTTTGCCAAATAAAACTGTTTCCTTGGAGCTAAATAAATATTCTCCCAAGGACAGACCTGAGGACTCAGACAGCTGCATCTATTTATGGTTTCCCCTGTGTTTCCCTCTCTCCTCCAAATCCAATCAGCTGTACAGAAAGCAATGAGGGTTCCTTTATTAAGCCTCCCTATTCCCAGCAAGGGACAGAAGTAGTGAAACAGAGAGCCAGCTGCCATTGAAATGTTCCAGCCATCTGCTTCTTCCTTATTTTTCCCCTTCTCTGTACACATTTAAATGTTCTTCCTTGTTTATCTATTTGTAGGGAGCAGATGGAATCATCATCATTATCACTATATTACATTTACTGAACACCTACCATGTCCTAAGTACCATGTTAGTAACTTCCTTTAAATTATCTCATGTAATCCTCACAAAATTAATAATGTATTATTGCCCCATTTTACTGATGGTAAAACTGAGGCTTAGGAATGTTAAGAGACTTGACAAAGGCTACACAACTGTAAGTGGGATCTTCTAACCTTAAGCCTCTCTCTTTTGAAAGAAATTACGGCTACAGTGATAAATCTTCACAAAAATTATAAAGTAGGTAAAAGTATTTTTAGCAGTCTTTCAATACCCTCTTTTCAAGCCATGTTATCACTCTACTGCCCTCTACCACCTTTCCCCAAACTGCCAAGGATCCAACAGTTCCAAAAGTGTGCTTTCTTAGTGCTGTTTGCATTTGAATATGAGTTTCTTAAAAAACAAAGTTGAAAGATCCAAATAAACAATCTCTAAAGACTGAGTTTCAGCCCATGCCGACAGGTGACAGGGAGGGTCTTTGTAGGTTGTTGGACCTCCCCAAGGCTTCTTTGGCGACTCCAGGTAGATAGCTGCTATTCTCAAAATTTTAACAACCCTGCACCCTTAGCAATGTCAAGTTTACATACAAGATTTCTGAAAATAGGCTACACATCAAACTTTCCAGTTCATCAAAACCAGAACAACAATGCACATTCTTTAAGACCACTGCCATGATTCCATAGTATTTTGAGGGGAGTGGCAAGGGCAGTTGTTTGTTTGTTTTTTTTTTTTTCAGTAGAGTAGAAAGATTCAGATCCCTGACTTTGTTATGATTAAATGAACAAGGTGGTTGTTTTCTAGCAAATAAAAATGTATTCTTTGGAAACTCTTCTTCCTCGGGTCCCTAGGACATGCCCTCAATCTGCTGTTGAAAATCTAAAGCATTCCAGTTGGCAGAACAATAGACTTTTCTCTTGGTGGACTACTGTGAGTTGAGTTTGGACAACGATTGTTCTGTTTCCAGAAAGTCACTGGGGAGTGGGGAAGGGGGGACTTGGAAACTCAGCCAGGTGTTAGACACCTCCTCAGGGGGTCCTTTTCTGCCAGGACCCGAAATCCCAGTCCTGAAACAGACCCTGCTGACTTTTCCCAAAGTTTTGACTTTATTAAAGAGCCAGAGGCAAGGGATTATTTTCCATGCACAGTCCTTCAGCTCTAGAATTCTGGATCTGACCTCCAGGTTTGAGAGAACTTGAATACGTCAACCTCTAAGACATGGTGTAGCAATAAAGTGCTCAATTGTTTTTCTTTCCATAGCCTTTTCTCATTTCCAGAGAGAGAGGTTGAATAAGAGGGGTATTTGGGATGTTATTGGGCTTACAAGCAGGTTTGTGGAAAACAATGTCACCCTAGGGGTTTTTCTATGATAGGTAAATTTTTCTACTTCACTAAATGAATAATTAATGTTGTTTTAATATGGAACTGGCCCTTAATGCAGACAATTTATATGCATGAGTGCCCCCTTTTTCTCTCAAACTAGCTGGATTTTAAATTATTTTTTTGAAACCCACTAGGAGGATGGTATAAAATATGTAAACATTTGGGTGGTCTGTTGATATTCACAGAGCACATTTGAAATTAACTAATTTGCCTTCTATGAGAAACAGACTTTAATGCTATTCAAAAAGCTGGAACTTTGAAATTAAGTAGCTCAAGTTGCCTTTGCCTATCCTCCAACTTGCTTAGGTTGTTGTTTTAATGGCAGCATTTACTAACGAAGGGAAGAAGGTTGCCAGAACTCAGAACCATGACGGGCCTCCTATATAAAGAGAATTTCAACCATCAGGAGTGAATAGGCAATTAACCATATATTTGACTCCAGGTTTTAAAAACATAGTTATTCTCTCTCTCTCTCTCTCTTCCCCTAGAGTAATGGTTCACCTATCTCTTGTCCTAGGAGGCTGACACCTATAGACTGCATCCCAGGCTCTCCTTGACCAGCTAGCTTCAAGTTGAGTTCAGCTAGAAAACGACCCTGACAAGGAAGTGAGAGGGTGAGAGAGACAAGTCGGAGGATTTCTGCCTTCCTCCCTCAAATTCTGAAACAATACTTCCTCCTCTATCTTCAGCCAAGGGATGGTCATGACTGCTTCGGTTTGTCAGTCTCTGGGTGCCTTGCTACCTCCTGTGTGTTTCCTAAGCCATACCCTTACCTCCATTCATTAACAAATTACCACTTCAACCAACTTAGGGAGTAGTGATGCATCCTGTTGACTGCCGGGATCCAATAAAACACTCAACTGGCTTTTCTCCAGGAATCCTAGGCAATACCAGGAATTGGCCTCTTTATGATGACCCCAGAGTTGGATCAGTAGTAATAGCACTGGGAATTAACAGTTACTGAGTGCCTTCCATGTTCCCACGCAGTATGCTAAGCAATGTATGGGAAGAATCTCAGGAAGTAGAGGCTGAACAAGTTTCTTAAAATAATGGGCTATAGGGAGCAGAAACCATTTAAAGGGCACTGACAGCCAAAGCCTGTCTATGCCCAAAGGAAGGACTCTTTAGTAATATGGTAATATTCTTTTGAGTAATGTAGTATAGAGACTAATAAAATAAAAGTAATACTAAAGGATCCCTTAAGGGCACTGGGTAAAGGTGAAGAAGAGGACTATTTTAGCAAAAATTATTTCACTTAATACTTGCTACGAATTTACCATCAGCTCTCATTCCATCTAGTGGTAATGCCAGCACTATTCAGCCTCACCACTTCACTTGGTGAAGACGTTAGTGTTGGAGCAATGGTATTTTTATTTTATTGAGACGAAATATAATTTACATGCCATAAAATTTACCCTTTTAACAAGTTCAGTGGTTTTTAGAATATTCAGCGAATTGTGCAACTGTCACTACTACTGAATTGCAGAACGTTTTCATCATCCCAAAAAGCAACTCTGTACCCATTAACCATTACTCTTCTTTCCCTCTCCTCGCAGCCCCTCGCAATCACTATTTCCTGTTTCTATGGATTAGCCTCGTCTAACATTTCATATAAATAGACAAAGAATATGTAGCCTTTTGTGACTGGCTTCTTTCACATAGCATAATGTTTTCAAGGTTCACCCATATTATAGATTTAGTACTTCATTCCTTTTAGTGGTTGAACAATATTCCATTGTATAAATATGCCGTAATTTGTTTATTCATCAATTCATGGACATTTGCATTGTTTTACCTTTCGGCTATTGTGACTAATGCTGTTAGGTACATTAATACATAATAGTTTTTTCTATTCTCTTGAGAACCAAGACTGCCCAGCATCTTTTAGGAGCACAATTCCTCCTTCATACTGTGGAAATCATAGTCAGTCCCTTTGGTTCAGACGTGCTTGATTTCAACTATTGGCCCCAGGGGTGGTCATGTGACCCAGACTAGCCAATGAAAGTATTTGATTCCCATGACTGTGGTGATTGGCTCATTGTTAGGGATGTGTTTCAAGGTGAGTCAATCGGTGTCCTTTGCTGGACGGATGTGGCTGCATAGACATAGGTAGAGGGTGAGCTCTTTCTGTGTAGTAGCTAACTATGTCCAGTGCAAGCATTCCCTGCCAGGAAGAGGGCCTGCGCAAAAGATGGAGAGCACTTATGTCATCGTGTGAATGCCAGAGTCCAGAGAGAACAAGGTACAGCACTTACGACATTTGAATGCCAGAGTCCAGCTGGGACTCGTCAGACCTGTTGAGCTTGGATTTCTTTCTGAGTAATGGGAGTCGGTGACAAGTATATGGGACTAAAAGATATACTATTTGTCTGTTTCTCCTCCTCTAACTTCTTGAGAAATCGACAGGCACACATAATGGTGCCTCTACACTACCATCGGCAAAGCAGCAGAACCTTGGTTATGTGTCCCTTGGGAGCTGGGCCTGGGAGAGGGATTCTCCTAGAGAGTCTGTCAGGGCTACTTTGGGTTCTTTGGAGAGGCATTTGCTTATGAACCTCCCTTCTCTGGGATCTTCTATATACTAACAGGCAAATTGCTTTAAATTATGTATTCTAGAAGGCAGAGGAAACAAATCCTCTGCCCCCATCCTAGCCTCTTTCACTTTCTCTTGAAATCCTTTTTCTTTCTTTCTTTGCCTTTACCAGCAATAATTTTTCAAAATGGCAAATTCTGGTGAGTTTTGGGTAGTGTTTGGTCATTGGGTGGTGGTGGTGGTGGTGGTACTGGTACTGGTATGTATATGTTTCTGTGTATCTTATTTGATGTTCTTGATTCTTCACAGTCAACTAAAATAAGTTTCATTTCAGAAAAACTGAACCCATAACCTAACATCTATCACGGATGCCATGCTTTCCTGTCTAGGGTATGTGTACTTCTGATGATACCCTGAGCTTACCAAGAAGAGGCAAAGTCAATATAAATATGGCACATCTTTACTGGATATATTTGGGAGGAAATTATGTACAAATTAAAATGAAATAAAGCATGGAGGAGAATGCATAATTCTTAAGAATTTTCAAGATCAGATGGGAGACATTAGATGTTGCCTTTTCGATAAATTACTTTATGGAATTCTAGGTTCCCTGAAGTGATGACAAGAAGAACTAGTATTGATCCAGTCCATACTATGTGCCAGACATTATCTAATTTCATCATCACAACTGCTGTATAATCTAGTTGATATGATTTTTATTTTATAGATGAGGAAACTGAGGTTCAAAGAAATCGGACAACTTATCCAAGATTCCACAGCTAGTAAGTGGTAGAGTGTTGACTTTAATCGTGTTATGTGTGGTGTCAAAATCTTCTTAGTCACAATACTAAGTTGCCTCCCTGTATATGCAACTTTTATTTTTACTTTATGTATTTCTGTGGGCTCATTACTTTAAAAAATGAAGCTATATAGTATTATACAAAATAGAGAAAGGTGCTGGGTGTGCTGGCTCACGCCTATAATCCCAGCACTTTGGGAGGCCGAGGCGGGCAGATCACCTGAGGTCAGGAGTTCGAGACCAGCCTGACCAACCTGGAGAAACCCCGTCTCTACTAAAAATACAAAATTAGCTGGGCATGGTGGTGCATGCCTGTAATCCCAGCTACTTGGGAGGCTGAGGCAGGAGAATCACTTGAACCCGGGAGGCAGAGGTTGCAGTGAGCTGAGATCACACCTTTGCACTCCAGCCTGGGCAATAAGAGTGAAACTCTCTCAAAAAAAAAAAAAAAAGAAAAAAAAAAGAAAAAAGTTTCTACCCTCCCCTACTCTTTCTCTTTTAGTTTGTTTCTACTACTTTCTTGTGTATCATCTTGACAGTAGCCTCTGTGGACCTTGACCCAGCTCTTCAAAGTCTGGACTCAGTCTCTGTGCCATACTGCTGAGTTGTTGAAAAAGCCAAGAAGCACTTACATAAATTTTGTCAAGAGAACAATCTGCCCAATATTGAATTTAGAACCTATTTAAATCAAATTCCTACAGGGTGCATCTGTTCAATCCCTTTGTCAGAGTATAATTTTTAAAAAATTAGAAACATGATACTCTCACATATATGGTGAGCACATGTCAAGGATTTCTTTAACTCAGTAGCAAGGAACAGAGGACACAGCAGGATGACAAAGCTGGTTTAAAGGAGGATATAAGAAACTGGTATATATTTAGTCAGTTAAAAATGCCAGAACAAGATTGCAAAGTTAGATAGAAAACTGGTTAATTTCCTTTAAGGCAAAAAAAGAAAAAGAGTAACCTGTAGGGCTATCTTTCCTTCTGGATAAAAGTGATTTGCATCTCTAGAGAACAAAAGTCATTTGCAATTAACAGTCTTCTACCAGTTAAAGTCTAACTTTACAGAGTCTGAGCTGTAATTAATAGTCAATTTTAAGGGAACCCTGCCTTCCCTTAGAGCAGCTGTCCAACAGAACTTTCTGCAATGATGGAAATGTTCTCTAGCTGTGCTTCCTAATATGATAGCCATTAGCTTTATGTAGCCATTGAGTCCTTGATGTGTGGCTAGAGTGACTGCAGAACTCAATTAATTTTATTTAATTTTAATTACGTCATGTTTAAAGAGCCACAAATGACTAGTGGCTACAATAATGAACAGTGCAGCCTGAGAGCATCATATGACCCTTACGTGGCTTGTTAGAATAGTTAGTATGACTTTGAAAGGCTCACAGTAATCTTTCTGCCTGATTTCCTAGTTTAGGGGCCTTTTCCTAATACCTTTTGCTCTCCTACAGTTTCTTCCATCAACTTTTATTTTTCTTTGCTGTGAGGACAAGGAAGGAACCAGTCTATTTACAAACTGTTGCCCGCTGGTGGCTCCTTGCCAGCTCTTAGATAACACTGATGGTCCCTCTGAGGGCTGAGGATGCATTCCCCGGGCACTGCAATCAGAGCGGACGCATGTGCAGCTGTGGATGGAGGGAACTGACGTGTCCTCTCTGGGAGCAGAGGAGCAAATGTCACGAGAAAAGCCCTTGAAAATGGTTCTCATCCCCTTTCTCCATCGCAGACAACCCAGAATAAACTGTTCTGAAATGTTGACGTTTAATAATATTAATATTAGTAATGGCTGGGAAGGGCTTCTGGTAAGGAGATTCCAGGATAAATAGGTCACTAGGTTTTCACTGCTTATCAATGAAGTTCCCAAAAAGATCTTTTTAAAGGAAATAGGCTCATGTAGACTTTTTTTTTCTTTTTTTTAAAGGAAGGAAATACATTATCTTTATAATAACGCAATGCAAGAGGGATTTTTGCTGATTTTTTTTTTGAAGAACTATTTATAAAATAATGAAGATTTAAAAAAACAAAAAAGGCTGGGCATGGTGGTTTACGAATGTAATCCCAGTACTTTGAGAGGCCAAGGCAGGAGAATCGCTTGAGCCCAGAAGTTCAAGATCAGACTAGGCAACATAGTGAGACCTTGTCTCTAGGAAAAATAAAAAAAAAATTAGCCAGGCATGGTGGCACATGCCTGTGGTCCCACCTACTTGGGAGACTGAGGTGGGAGAATCGCTTGAACCCAGAAGTTGGGGTTGCAGTGAGCCTATGATTGCACAACTACACTCCAGCCTGGGTGACAGAGCAAGACCCTGTCTCAAAAAAATAAAAATAGCCGGGCGCGGTGGCTCAAGCCTGTAATCCCAGCACTTTGGGAGGCCGAGGCGGGTGGATCACGAGGTCAGGAGATCGAGACCATCCTGGCTAACATGGTGAAACCCCGTCTCTACTAAAAATACAAAAAAAAACTAGCCGGGCGTGGTGCCGGGCGCCTGTAGTCCCAGCTACTCGGAGGCTGAGGCGGGAGAATGGCGTGAACCCGGGAGGCGGAGCTTGCAGTGAGCCGAGATCGCGCCACTGCACTCCAGCCTGGGCGACACAGCGAGACTCCGTCTCAAAATAAATAAATAAATAAATAAATAAATAAATAAATAAATAAATAAATAAAAATAAAAATAAAAATAATTTTAAAAGAAAACAAAATTGAGAATCCTCTGCTGGTCTCTGTTATGTCTTACTCAGAAAGTGACATAAGTGAATTTTATCTTAGGAAAATGTACTGCTATTGTGTTTCCAGCTGTATCAGTGCATTCTTACCTTCCCTAAATTAAAAGCCCATCACTGCTAGCTCCTAAGGACTCCTTTCAATGCCCCCTTTACAATGCCACTTGAGCATCACTATTCTAGCAGTTAAGTTTGGCTTGCTTTGCACTGAAACTTGCCTGCAAATAGCTCGGTGGTCTGCCCTGGATTTGCCAGTAGCCTGTCTCTTGAAAGGGGCTTAAGGTGCAAGGTTGCTGAGTTTGGAATCACTTTGCCAACCCTGGCAGCCTCTGTGACTCTATGATTTCTTTAATGTTCCCGTCTTTCTCATTCCCCTAAATAAACTGAAGCCTTTACTGGAAGGTCAAGTAAATGTTACTGTGAATCACTACTAGTAGAGGCTCCAGAAAAGGGAATCCTGGTTGCTCTCAAATAATCTTGAAATTTCACTCTTTTAATTATTTTTAAGCCCCTGTACTTAAAAAAACAAAAACAAACAAACAAAAAAAAACGATAGAAACATATGTAATATATAAACCAGAATGTCCACTGATTTTCAGGCTAACTGAAGACTAACTAGAAGCAAGTTTATTACCCCAATGCTGTTGTTCAGAAGCTTTCTGATATGTTCATTCACTTTCCTGCCTTATTAATCAGAGTAAACGTGATGAACTGTATGTTTCTATGTAACATCATATACCATACTAATTTTCACTTGAGTTCTCAATATAATTTATCTTTTTGGGAATTGGACATTGAACTACATTAAGTAGTTTCAGTATCTCCCCTTGAATGTGTTGAGGGAATCTTTTGAAATCAACTTTGTACTGTCATTTCATTTTCTTTTCCTATACAGCTAAGATTTATTGAGTGCTTACTGTGAGCCAGACAATGTGTTAAGTGTTTTAAATGAATGATCTATTTTAATGCTTTTCAAAAATCAACATTGACTTAGTAACAGTGTTTTCCCTTTATTAAAGATGAGGAAACTGAGTTCAGAAAAGTGAAGTGACTTACCACGCTTACTCAACCAGTAAGTGTTGAAATCATAACTAAACTCTAGCTGTGTTTGAACATACAGCATTGCTCACAACTCACGAAAGACTTGCGTTCCATTCCCAGCTTTGAACTTTATAGACCAAGTAATTCTTGACCTCCCCAGGCATCTACATCCTTATTTATAAAATGAGGGTAATAGTATCTCCCTTCCAAAGTTGGGGCACTGAGACTTGTGAGAAATTATTTCCAAACGCTAAAGTGCTAAATACATGTAATGTGTTATTGCTTTTACATCTTTATTAGCTAGCAATGTCTTTAGTTGATTGCATTCTAATTAATATGTTATGCTTAGATTATAGGTGGGAAGCCTCACTATTAGCTAGCGATGTCTGTAGTTAATTGTATTCTAACTAATTGATACATTATGCTTAGATTATAGGTGGGAAGCCTCATTGTCTACCATAGGACAGAAATTGGTACAAGACCTCCAGGCTTTGGACTTGATCCAATGTGGCCTAGTTATTGAATTACCAGAAGGAACTCAATTAAAGGTGGTGTGGCTAATGAAACAGGCAACTCACAGCTTCTAGTACTGGTCCCAGTTTTGACTGTTTCTCTATTAATATTTACAAAGTATGTGAATATTCAGTAACCCAAATAATTTTTTCATTAGCCTTTGAGATTTTTCTCTCTTACTTGTATTACAAAGTATGTAGATATTCAGTAATCCAAATAATTTTTTCATTAGCCTTTCAGATTGTCTATTATAGTGTTTGTTTTGTATCTGTTTGGGTGGGCTAATTAGAATAGTTAGTAGTATCACTTTGAAGGGGCTCACAGTAATCTTTTTGCTTTATATCCAAGTTTGGGATAATTTTTCTTAATATCTTTGCCCCTCCTACGGTGTTATTTTTATCCCAATTATTGGAATGGTCTTCCTAATTTTGAATGGGATTCTTTTATGACCTACGATTCTCTTTTCCAACAAAGAGCAAAGAAGAGCAAAATGGACTTAATGCAAATCAATCCTGCATGGGCCCTGCATTCTTTGGAAACTCTAATGCAATGTTCCTGAAAGCAGAGAGATGCCACTAACAAATAATCTTGTTTTCTAAAGGTGGCCTTGGTAGGGTGAAAATTTTTAAAGAACATTACAATTCAACGTGTCAAGGGATTGTTTCACAGAGTATTGATATTTAACTTTTAATTTTTTTATATTTAGAAAAACAAATGCCTTCCTAGTTCAAACAATGGTGTCTTTAAGGAAAACTGCAGAGAAAGTGATTAAGTCACTTGGAGCTGAACTTCCAGGCAGCACTGCTGAATATTCATGATGTTTAATTTTTAAATCTCTCTCAAATGTAATTCCACAGAGACATCAGACTTCATCATCTAACATCATCATCATTAATCAGTCAAACATATCCACAGACATTATCAGAGAATACGATTCATACCATGTGCATTCCCTAGTCAGCCACTTTTGAAGATACAGTGATAGAGTCTGCACCATCAAATAACTTACAATGAGCAAGAGGATATTGATAGTTGCTACCTATATAAAAATTTGTAGAAACAAAAATGAGAGATGCCTGTGACTGTTTGGGTTGAGGGGAACCATTACAAGCCAAGTCATATTCTCTACTTTCTCAACAGACTTGGCTCCTTTTGCTTTCTTTGTATAAAGTACTTTCAAGTAGGTGAAACAAGAGGTTTAACAAAGCCTCAACACTGGCTGTACTCTAAGGGCAAGAATAAAAACTCTATTTGGTTCTTATATTCAATCACCTGACCTCCATGTCTGAGACATACTAGCAGTAAACTAACAGAAAACAATGGTTAAACAAAAAACAGAAACCAGCAACATTTAGCTTGGACTGTACATCAGAGAGAGGTTAAACAAAATATATGGTAAAAGAAGTATTTATCCAGTAAATCCTACTCGCCACCATTACAAACTTGATATTAAAAATCCCACCCACAACTGTAAACTAGTTCAACCACTGTGGAGGACAGTGTTGTGATTCCTCAAGGATCTAGAAGTAGAAATCCCATTTGACCCAGCAATCCCACTACTGGGTGTATACCCAAAGGATTATAAATCATGCTGCTATAAAGACACATGCAAGCGTATGTTTATTGAGGCATTATACACAATAGCAAAGACTTGGAACCAACCCAAATAGCCATCAATGATATACTGGATTAAGAAAATGTGGCGCTTATACACTGTGGAATACAATGCAGCCATAAAAAAGGATGAGTTCCTGTCCTTTGCAAGGACATGGATGAATCTGGAAACCATCATTCTGAGCAAACTATTGCAAGGACAGAAAACCAAACACCACATGTTCTCACTGATAGGTGGGAATTGAACGATGAGAACACTTGGACACAGGGTGGGGAACATCACACACTGGGGCCTGTTGTGGGGTGGGGAAGGGGGGAGGAATAGCATACCTAATGTAAATGATGAGTTAACGGGTGCAGCAAACCAACATGGCACATGTATACATATGTAACAAACCTGCACATTGTGCACATGTACCCTAGAACTTAAAGTATAATAAAAAATAATAAGAGTAAGAGAAATGGTGGTATGTACATGTGTGCATTTTTTAAATAAATATTTTTAATTCTTTTAATAAATTATTGAAAGGTTAAAAAAAATCCCACCCACGTGTTTAGGAAACAATGATAGAGCCAAGTGAAGATAAACAAAACTGCCCATCTGTTTTTATTTAAAAAGATATTCAACTTTCCTTATTAAATACTGTAGGTCTCTTTAGAATGTAACTAACACATGCCTCTTTGGAAAAAGAAATCCAGAAGAGAAAATGTAAGCCCTTTAAAATGACAACATACCGTGTAAAGAAGATAAACCATTAGAAATTTGATTACGCTGACTTTTTTTTTTTTCTTTTCTGAAAGGGGAAGAATGTCTTGATTGTTTTTGCTGACTATAGAAGCAAGACCTACTTCTAATCATGTTTCTTACTGATGAAGCCTCAGAGGACAGTGGAGGAGATCGATCTTATCATGATATAACTTCCTTTTTTATTTGATTGATACAGAAAAGCTGCAGCCTGTTGGAGGCTTAAAACAGCCTTCAGAATATACATCAAACATCTCTTTGGCCCATATGGTGCCTCTGAGTTGCAGGCTTTGAGGATTTCTTTAAACGCTTCTCCTCCTTTTCTGTGTCCACATCAGAATACTCTGCATCCCCATCAGAACGTTGTGTACCATGGAGAAACAATATAAATAAATCATGTAATAAAATGACCTTTCCCAAATCACGTTTTGGCGAGAAGATGCTTTTCACAGCTGTCTCTTTGCTCTCACTGCAGATGCCAACAACAGTGGGACTTTTACAAGTCCTACTAGAAGTTTGACATCCAGTTGAATTCAATTCTGGGGGAAGCTAAATTCAGCATGCTTCCTTTTCACATTTTTGGCAGATTGAAAATATATACTGCCAATGAACTAGAATGTGTACAAATAACATCTTCAGCCTTAGAGTTTGCTTGTGAAGAGAAGACAGTTCTGGGAGAAAGACCTTGAGGAGGGAATATAGAGAGAGATTTTTTATTTACTGGACTTGTTTATTGGCTTGGTCAAGATAGCTGATGATGTTGTCCTGGGAATTGTTGACCACAGTGACATGTAAATAAGGAAACGACTTGAAAAGTGATATGTAAGACCTCTGATACATATGAGAAATGATGGAAAGTGATATGAGACAGTCCCATGTATGCCAGGAGCTGAGACGCAGTCACTGAGGGGTTTATTTTCTACAGGTGGCGGTGTTTTGTGGAATATCTGACAGACCACACTATTTGTCAACACAGCCTAATCCACATGTCAAACAACATTTCAAATATGTTTTCAGAATACGGCCTATTCATGTTGATTACCAGAAAGGTCAAAATTCACAGAAACCCAGCAATACCCAAAGGGTAGGCTGTAAAGGATGAGAAAGGGATTCCAGAGAACGCCTGTCGCTTTTTTTTTTTTTTTAAACTCTAAATTTGCTAATTCAGGTTGTCTGGGCCACTGTGTGGCACTGGAAGAAGAACAAGAAAAAGAAGTTAAAGCTATAAACTCTCTCTCAAAGCAGTTCTAGAATGTTCCTGCTCCTTTGCTGTCCTAGTCACTGTAAGTTCTTTTGGAAGGAGGTGAAGAATAAAGTCATGATTAAAGAGACAACATTTACTTCCTTTCTTTTTTGTTATAGTGGCCAAGCTAGTGATCATGGATTAGAAACCATGAGTGCTCTCTTCCTTCTCATCCTCCTCCTCCTCTTCCATTTGTTTTCCCTCTACAATTCTCTTCACTTCTTTCCCTCTTTCTCCCCCAGTTCTTCTTCTGTTTCCAATTCCTCTTCTCAAAGTCCTCTGAATGTTCTCACTTCTTCTAATTCTCCTCCATTTCCTTCTAATTCTCCTAATTCTTCTCCTTCTCGTCCTCCTTCCTTCTCTCCCTCCCTTTAACCCTCAGCCTCCATGTCTAGTTTACTCGTTTGCTAGGTTAAAAATGGAATCTGCTATAGATTTCCACAGTATCTCAGAGTAGACCTAGCAAAACTAGACCTAAACAGAAGAGTCCATGCCCCATCGCTCTTTCTACTCCTGCCTCCATGACTTTCTCCATGATCACTAAGCTAGAGTTTCTTATTTTGGAGGCCATTTCCACTAGAAATTGTTACTAACTCTACAAGGAAAAAGTGGAAAGAGAAAGCAGAGTCTTAAAACTGCAAGTGGGCTGACTGTATTTATTAATGAACAACCTTTCTTTCAAACAGAAAAATAATAACTTTCTGTTTTTCAGACTAATTCATCATAAGTAGACACCTATTCTTGTGTTGTCACTTTCAAATTCAGTTATACCTAGAATTTAGAAGATGGTAAAGAATAATCAGTGGCAACTATTTAATAAATGTCCTAAAACAGATAAAAATGTGATTTATATGCAGTTCACATAAAGGTGATAATTATAGGTTAACAGCTAAACTTTTGAATTGCAAGAGGAGCATCAAAGCCCTAACCCAAAGACATACGATTCTAACAGCTATATGTGAAGATGGAGATGGTATTTTATGGTATTATATACTGTTGAAGCTAGATTCAACCTTAAATACCATTTTATACAAACTCTTCATTTTAAAAATGAGAAAATGCAAAACTAGATACACCATGAGTGTTAGGACCAGACTCTCATAGAGTGGATGATGGTGCAAGTTTCATTGCTACTTAACTTTCATTAACTCTATTCCACACACCCTGTGCCTATTTTCTAGTCCTTTTTTCTTCCTCACCACAAATTGCAGATTCTACCTCTATTCAGAAGGAGTGGGAGGAAGGAGGAATAGGAGAAAACGGAGCCATTTTCCCTGGCTCTGTAATAAACACTTTTCATTCCAGGACAGCAAACTAAACACAAGCTACAACCTCTTCCACCAACCTCAAATCTTCCAGAAATGCTAGCAAACATATTTTAAATGAGTTTGTACACAGGTGTGCTACAAAACTAGAAAGAAACTCTCTGTGGGCCATAAACAGTGAGGAATCCCTAAAAGGTAGAAATTAGGTAACATCAGATTGAGAAGTAAAACTACAGCCCAACACATGTCTGGGACAGTCCATTTATACTCTACCAAATTCCATCTCTCCTTCTTCATCCAGAGCTAAATCTGACTCCCAGTCCTTCCCTCCTCAAAGTCTTCCTTGCCTTAGAACTCCTTTACTGGCTTGTTCTGTACCAGTTTTTATCCATCTTCTTTTCATCATCACACCCTAAGAGTAAGGACTTTTTGCCCCCCTGAGCCAATTGCTGCCCCTTAGGGATGGTATTTCTTCTCTTGAGAATGTCTTATACCCCAAGGATCATCACAGAGCTTCTTTTAGAAGATACCCTGAAAGGAAAGGTTCTCTGACTCTTCTCAAATTATACCATGGAACTGACCAATATTTCTGCCCCTCTGGATGGCCAACTCTGGGTGAATAGTTGTCATATATGTGAATAAAGTCTTTTTCCTTAAATGGCTTAGGGGGAAAATTCACAGGGGAAAAAATCCAAGCACCAAAACATGGTTTAGAAACGTTTACTCTTTGTTTTAATTTTCCTCTGGTGTCCCCAGGACATGCTTTGCAGAGATGACTACTTCTGGATAATCTATAGCATGTAGCTATCGGCATATAAAAAAAACTCATTGGTGGTAGGCAGCCTCTAAGATATCCTCAGTGATTTTTTTCCTTTCGGCATTCGTGACCTTGTTTAATCCTTTCCTTCTCCTTGCGTGTGGGCCAGACTTACTGCCTGGCTTCTAACACACAATTTTGCAGAACTGATGGTGGTAGGTTTGGGCTCTGTGTCCCCACCCAAATCTCATATCCAGTGCTGGAGTTGGGGCCTGGTGGGAGATAACTAGATCACTGGGGTGGTTTCTCATGGTTAGCACCATCCCCCTTGGTGCTGCCATGGTGACAGTGAATTCTTACAAGATCTGGTTTTTATGAGTGTGTAAGTATCTCTGACCTCTCTTTCTTCCTCCTGCTCTGGCTGTGTGAAGATGCCTGCTCCCACATTGCCTTCTGCCCTGAGTAAAATCTCCTTGAGCCATGCTTCCTGTACAACTGTGCTTCCTGCAGAACCATGAGCCAATTAAGCCTCTAAATCTCCTTGAGCCATGCTTCCTGTATAACTGTGCTTCCTGCAGTACCACAAGCTAATTAAAGAGTTTTTCTTTAAAACTTACCCAGTCTCAGGCATTTCTTTATAGCAGTGTTAGAACAGACTTATACAGATGGGATGTAACTTCCCAAATTAGGTTATAAAAAGACTGTGGCATCCATCTTGGATTCTCCTTGTCCCTCTCCCTCTCCCTCTGTTTCTTAAATCACACACTCTTGGGGAAGCCAGCTGCTGTGTTATGAATAGTGCCCTGGATGCCCACATGGTGTCTAACTGAAGCCTCAGACCAACAGTCCTGTGAATGAGCTTTGAAGCAGCTTCTTCTGCCTGTGTCATGCCTTGTATGACTGTTCTCTGGCTGATACCTTGATTGCAGCCTCATGAGGAGACCCTGAGCCAGAAACACCAAACTAAGTCCTTTCAGATCCCTGACCCACATAAAGTGTGAGATAGTTTGTGTGTGTTCTTTTAAGCCCCTAAGATTTATCAGCAGTGGATATCTAACACATTCAAATTAATTTCCATGTTTTTTTTTCTTTCCTCCAAGATTATTTACTATTCATTAGCTAGTGATATGGTTTCGCTGTGTCCTCACCCAAATCTCATCTTGAATTCCAGTTCCCATAATCCCCATTTATTGTAGGAGGGACCAGTTGGAGATCATTGAATCATGGGGGCTGTTTCCCCCATCCTGTTCTCATGATAGTGAGTTCTCTTTAGATCTGATGGTTTCATAAGGGGCTTCCCCCTTTGCTGGGCACTCATTCTTCCCCTTCCTGCCACTGTGTGAAAAAGGACATGTTTGCTTCCCTTTCTGCCTTGACTGTAAGTTTCCTGAGGCCTCCCCAGCCATGCTGAACTGAGTCAATTAAACCTCTTTCCTTTATAAATTACCCAGTCTCAGGCATGTCTTTATTAGCAGTGTGAGAACGGACTAATAAAGCTAGTATGCCTGTTTTGTATTAGTTAGATATCTATTTCTTTTAGACAGACATTGGAGATAGGACTAAATGCTTTACCAAGGCAAAAATAAATACCAGCACATCAAATTAGAATTTAGTTTCCCATGTTATTAGTAAGAGAAAAGTGATCAATCTGGTGGAACAAAATGTGACTAGTTCAAATAGAAGTAACCATACTTGGTTGTCCTTTATAAAGTTATATTTTATTATTATTTCAATAGTTTTTGGGGAACAGGTAGTGTTTGGTTACATGGCTGAGTTCTTTAGTGATGATTTCTGAGATTTTGGTGTACCTATCACCCAAACAGTGACTATGCACCCAATGTATAGTCTTTTATCCCCCACACCACTCCCACCCTTCCCCCTAAGTCCCCAGAGTCCATTATGTCATTCTTACACGTACGCATCCTCACAGCTTAGCTCTCACTTACAAAAATGAACATATGATGTTTGGGATTCCATTCCTGAGTTACTTCACTTAGAATAATGGTCTCCAAATTGCTTGAACCCATAAGGTGAAGACTGCAGTGAGCCGAGATTGCACCACTGCACTCCAACCTGGGTGACAGAGTAAGACCCGTCTCAAAAATAATAATAATAATAATAATGGTCTCCAGTTCCATCCAGGTTGCTGCAAATGCCATTATTTCATTCCTCTTTGTGGCTGAGTAGTATTCCATAGTATATACATACATATGATATGTATGTCTATATATGTCCGCATATGTCCACATTTTCTTTATCCACTCATAGGTTGATGGGCATTTAGACTGGTTTCATATTTTTGCAATTGTGAATTGTGCTGCTATAAACGTTTGACTTTATAAGAGGACTTTATGAATTCCAGTCCCAACAATTCAACATTTCTTATTATTTGGTAGAGTCTGGGGAGTTCATTACCTTTGCATCTTAAAGAGTTAGTTAAGAAAAGTACAGCTTAAAAAGATTGCAAGGGGAATGTCCACCACCTTATAGGAACAGCTTTTTCCCAAAAACTCTAGTAGCCCCTTGACCTGTAAGTAAATTAAAAACTATATTCAAAAAGCCCTCATCTGTTCATCAAACTAGGCCCAATGAGTTCTCTACATGGTTCTATTTTTGCTCAGTTGATATCATTTTATACTTTCCACACTTGTTTGATTGATTCATTCATCAAGTATCAAAAAGATAATGACTTTCTTTTTTTAACTCATATTTTAATTAAAATATTTTATTAATTCAGAATTCTCTCTCCCTTCAGTCACTCTAAATTAGTGAATTCTTTCTTTGAGACCATTTTGAATATTTTTCTTTTCTTGTGGCTGGTGGTGTTGGACTGGTTTGATTGACTTGCATAGAACCCGTTTCCTTTTTTAAAATGGCTACTCAGAATTTTTCTCTGATAAACAAGTAACCTAGAAAATATTTATCCAGAGATACTGGCTGACTTGTCATACTAAAAATATATATTTTGTGTAGCAAGGCTGTGAAGAATGACTCATTCATAATCTGGCTTAATGAATCAACAAGGCCAAAGTACACAGATAACATTTACTATGTCCCTTGCTCAAATGCAGCAAGCAGAGATACTGGTGTGGAGGAGAGCTAGGTGTGGATTTACATGTCAGAAGGAATATCTTCTTCACCACTGATCTGTAGCTTACCTGCATCTGGGCAGGTGATCAAAAGCTTTGACATTTTGCAGATCTGAGTCTGAAACTTGGCTGTACCCCTTTAGCAGGTTATCCAAACTCTCAGCCTGTTTTCGCATCTTCAAAATGAAAGGAAATAATTCCCCTTCATACTGTTATGAAGTTTAGATGAGATGAATGACATAATACTTAATTCTTTACCTGGGGCCTGATACATTGTAAATGCATGGTGAATGACCAGGTTATTATGTAAATGGTGAACTTGAACTCTGTTTCTAATAGACAGGTGACTTCTCAGGTATCAATCATTGAAACATAAATTGAAGAAATAAACTACTTTACTTCTCTGCTCAATGCATTAGTTTTAAATCTTATGGAATTTCCTTTATAATCGGTAAAAAAAAAAATGGTCAAAGGTTAGTTCACGTAGTCAAATCTATTGATAATTTTGTACTCAGAAAGTTCCATTCAACTCAATCCTACAAACCGTGGAAAATATCAAGGATAAGAATAAGTTGATTATGGTTTCCCTTGTAAGCCCAACAAGCCACTATATTTGTTTTTTTTAGAGCAAGGATGGGTACCAACTTTAAAACTACTAATTTACTTATCTTTCTAGCTTACTAACATGGTAATCTGAATGTATTAGGGCCAAATGCCTATTTAGACAGTTGAGATAGAAATGTCCAATAGTTTACTGACAAATTAATGTGTTTGAATTATTTTCATTATAATGGATCTAAGTTTTTGATCCTATTTTTATAGAGACATTTAAAATCCTCCCTTATTAATTGCTTGCCTCATCATTGCATACATTCTCAAGGCCACTCCGACAAAACCTGGGCAATGAAGCAGAATGATGATTTTCTGTATTAACTTAGAATCTTGTTTGTTTCTAAAGAGTTTCTAAGTCCCCAGGGTTTGTTGTCTTAAAAGTCAAGGTTGTCGTGGTCTCCAGAGTCTGAGCTATCTAAACATGGAAAACCAAGTTCATAGATATAGTAATAGAAGAGCAAGCAGAAATCTTGATTTCCAGGCTTCCAGTTGACACATCAGCTAATCTAGACATCGGTTAAGGGCAGAGTAAGGACATTTGAGTCCAAAAATTACTTTAATCCACTTTTATTATCTACTAAATTCCTAACCTACAGTATTTAACCCTCACAAAATTTCATGAAAATATATTCTATTTTTTTAAGCTTCTTTTACCAATGGGAAAAGTTGAAGTATTTAAAGCACCTTCCTGGAGTTCCCACTCAGCTCATAACCCCTAGGCTGAGTCTACAACATTGGTTCTCAGGCCAGGGATGATTTTGCTCCCTCTTTCTAGGGGACACTTGGCACTGTCTGGAGACATGTTTGGTTGCCACAGGTGGAGGAAGTTTGCTGCTGGTGACCATGAGTAGTGGCTGCTAAATACCCTACAAGGAATGCACAGGATAAGTCCCTGTAGCAAGCAGCCAGCCCAAAATGTCTAGTGCCAGAGCTGAGAAACTAGAGTTCTGGTAGACAGAGCACTGTCTACCAGAACTTTCTGTGATGGTGGAAATGTCCTACTAGACACTTGAAATGTAGCTAGTGTGACTGAAGAACTATAATTTTATTTAATTTTAAATAAGTTAAATTTAAATAGCCCCATGTATCCAGTGGGTATTCTGGTGGACAATAAAAGTCTTACTTGATATATTATTACTTCCTCACCTATACAATGTTATAATCATAACAATTTTATTAGGTTGTTCTAAGAACTGAGATTACTAGATATGCAATAAGTTATTAGCTGCTATTTTAAAATTTGAATCAGTCCATGTATGCATACTAATTATGCTGTTACATATTTATATTCTGTGTACATACACACATGAATGAAACAATTTCCAGAGAATGGTCTCAAATAATAACTGCATGCTTTGATATTCCACAGACTATTAAAATGCACCAACCCAAGGTCTCCAGTCCTGCTGAGTCCCCCTGTGTCACCTCCTGCAACTGCCACAGTTGTCAGGAGCTCAAATACTAGAGACCTTCTTCACTAGGTCAATGACTAAACTTTAACAAATAAATTAAAGGGTAATTATTAGCTTGCCCCCCATCCCACCAAGGCCAGGTTTCCTTAAAAGTCTATACCTTGGTAAATATAAATATGGTTTGATTTTAAAAAGTGACATTTGTGTGAGCTTTTTGGAAGTCCACCTTTTTTTTTTTTTGAGATGGGGTCTTGCTCTGTTGCCAGGCTGGAGTACAGTGGCACAATCTCATCTTCCTGTAACCTCTGCCCCCCGGGTTCAAGCAACTCCCCCTGCCTCAGCCTCCCGAGTAACTGTGACTACAGGTGTGCACCACCACTCCTGGCTAATTTTTTGTATTTTAGTAGAGACGGGGTTTCACTATGATGGCCAGGATGGTCTCGAACTCCTGACCTCGTGATCTGCCTGCCTCAGTCTCCCAAAGTGCTGGGATTACAGGCGTAAGCCACCGTGCCAGGCCTGTAAGCACACCTTTCAATGGCTTCTAGCCTGAAGGCCTAGCCCACTTCTGCAGTTTGAAGATGTCTCTGGAAGACAGATAGAATGGCCCACCAACACTGTTTGCACAAGGGCGAAAGGATCTTGGTGAGCATACCAATGACTGAGCACTTTGAGGCTGGCAGTTCGGGCTGGACTCAGATCTCTGCTGCTGGGGAATAAGGTCAATCCTTGCATCTCAAGACTTACATTTGTCAGGGAAGGGGCTCAGCCTATAGTGAGTGTGGGCGTACAAACTTGATATGGGAATAAGGACCAGTTAGATTCTTCTGGCATCAATGTTCTAATGCTCTTTGAGCATAATTTCCTTTGGAACACAGGGTTTGAACTCAAAAGAAGGTTGGGGCCAAAGAAGAAATCAGAATAAAAATAAATAGGATCATGGTCTTTCTTTTCTTCTCTTCGAGTTTCAGCTTACCTATCACCCCTCTAGAGACTTCAACCTCACCCTCTGCCCTTTTGTTATTTTATCTCATTATTAGTTTCCTTCACAGCACTTTTGAGAATTAGTAATTATATATTTGTAGAGTTATGTACTTGGTTTCTCTCTGTCTCTCTTACTGGAGTATAAGCTCTGTGAGGGATAAGACTATGTCTGTTTTATTCACCATGGTGTCTTCATAATTCAGCACAGTGCCTGGAACACACTAAGATGAGTGGACAAATAAATGTTGGATGAGTGGATAAATGAAAACAAAATTAATTTGGGTATAAATGCCACTGATGACTCTTCTGATTGGAATAAGCCATAAAAAGCAGTCCAAATATTAATATATCTTTCCATATTCCTGGAAAATAATGCTCCCAACTTGTGTTCATTTTTCCTAAATCTCAGAGAACTTTGATTCAGAAGTATTTACCAAATTGTATTTGTCCCTAATTCCAGGATCCTGGCACAAGGTCTCTGGGGATGAGGCCACCATAGAAAGAATTATTTGAGCAATTATATGAGACATGTAAAGATCAAGCCCAAAGTCCACACAGCCCTTGGTTCCTAAGGATTTCATGTCTGCCAAGAGCAAAAGAGAATGTGGGCGTTGCCAATCATTATATTGCCTCCCACCAAAGTCCCTATTTGGGTTCCCTTAGATATATAGTTGCTGAGACTTTCTTTCTTTACACGAACACTCACAATGAGCCTAGCATGCACATTGTATCAGGAGTCGGGACTGAGTTACAAAAAATACCCAGTAATACAGGTTAAGCTTAAGCTTTTAAATCCTACAGATCTGGGTTGAATTCCAAACCTGGGCACTCACTGGGGACCTTGGATAAGTTACACATACCCCCATCCCTGTGATCCCTTGTCTGTAAACTGGGATGATCATAGCACATATTTCCTACTGTTGCGATGAGCTTTCAGTGAGTATCTTTGGTTAAGCATCTAGCACAGTGCCCAGCACATAGGAAGCACTCCATACATGCTAATCATATGTGATAACTTTAAAACTTGGCTCCAGACTCTTTGGTGTTCTTCCCATTGAAAAGTAGAGCTATGTCTCCTCCATTTGAATCTGGAAGTTCTTATGAGTGCTTTAACAACAGCCTGTGGTGGAGATGACACTGTGTCTTCCAAAGCTAGGTCAAGAAGACATCAGCCTCCACCCTGCGCTAGAAGCACTGATCAACCTTGGAAGAAGTTCCACTTCCCCAGTGCCACCACGCTGAGGAGGACCTCTGGCCAAGAGTCCCATCTTAGTCCAGTCTTCCAATCATTGCCACCAGGATGCTAGGCCATGCTGCTTGTAAGTGGGCACTCCAATGCCAATTGTTCATTGCCCCATCTAGTCAAGTTAATACCAGCTGAGGCCCTAGACACTGAGAAGCAGACTCAATCCACCCAACCTTTGTGGTCAGAATTTCTTATCCATAAATTCCAAGAGTATAATAAAAAATTGTTTTATGCCACTAGGTTTTGGAATAATTTATTACCCAGCAATAGGCTGTGGAACACTACAATCACTATTCACTCAATATTATAATCAGTTGTGATAATTATTAAGAATAGTCCCAATTATACCATAATCACTAATAATTATTGTCAATAATTGAGTAGATTGTTATTCTTGCCACCTTGTATCCTTTCACCCTTCTCCTGAGAGAAGTCTAGAGATGCCTGAACTATTTTATCTTTGCTCCTCCTGCAATGCCCTTCCCACCCGCCAATCTTTTTCCAACTCACCCTTACTCATCCTTTAAGATCTCAGATCTGGCACCACCACCTCCAGAGAGCCCACTCCCCATCCTGGGTCAGTCCTCCTCTGTGATCCTGCAGTGACCTGCGAGTTTCTCTTTGCACATTGCACACTGCCCTGGCTCCATTATATTAAGAATTTCTGTGAGCTTCCTGAGGCAAGGAAGCTTGCCTTGTTAATAATATTATTTTCCAAGGGCCTTCCATTTGCACAGGAAAGACAGGATGAGGTAGAGGCAGAGGTTGAGAGCACAGGCTGTGGATCCAGACTGCCTGGGTTCGAAGTTTGGCTCTGATACCTACCAGCTGTGTGATCTTCCATCTGCTTTAAACTGTGTATGTGTCCCATGTGAAGGAAGCTTCACTCATAAAGTTTCTTATACTTCAAAGATTAAAAGCTTGAAGGAATAGAGAGCATTTGGATCAGTACTAGATACATAAGAAGTCTTCAATTAATTACCCTTTATTGATTACAAAATTGTACCTATTGGTTTGGCTCTAGACAAAGGGGCAGGCCTTCCATCTCATTTTTCTTGTTCTGTCTGCAGTTTTCTCCTCTAGGTATTTGATCTGCTGTATTTTTGTTTGTTTAGCCTGGGATCTACCAGTAATTCCCAAATCTAGCTGTATACTCTAATCTCATCTGGGGAATTGGTTGGAAAAGCTCAGGCACTGCTTCCAGTGTTTCTGCACAAAGTGATACCAGGGAACCCACAGCATTAACAAGTTCACTCAGCAGTACTGGGGATGTGGCCCAGGGATAGGGCCAGCATTTGGGAACATTGACCTAGAATTTCTATCCTATTTAAATGTTACTGCTTTATCTTGCTCACACTTTCAAGCGGGCATCCCATACACACAATTTCCCCTTCATACGGCAAACGGAAGTCTGTTTTAAACAAACATCCAAATGCCATTTCAATCTATTTTCACAAGATATCCCTTTTCTTATCTCATTTTGTCCCCTTCACTGGTAGTTAGTAGCTGACCCTGTTCTTGTTCACTAAAAGAACTGACCATTTGTGGTCGGTGGACAAACAGCTGGTGGCCTCTTTTTTTTCTGGGCGGGGGAGGGGTTGGTGGGAGGCAAGTAAAATTGCAAATAAGGGTGTTAAGACTGTTTTCTAAAAGAGCCACTCTCTTGACACATTTTGTGCTTCTCTCTACCAGAGGAGGAGAAAACTGGGGCTTATCATAAGGGAATGAATAAGTGGTCAGACTCATTGCAGAGTCAGATGCTAATCCTCTTTTCAAGTGGGAAATGCTTTTTTCTATTTCCTGTTCGTTTATGAATTTCACAGCATATATTCCTAAAACACCATTCCTTGAGGGAGATGACCTGTAATTTTGTCAGAACTGTATTACCCTATCACCTTAAGTCAGTATACATTTTAGATAGAAGAGAGATAGCAGAAAACCAATCCTTAGAGCACACCTGTGAGACCCTTTGAATAGCACTTTGTGAATGAATTGGCCTTTATCTCTCTCCCCAATGATGCTATCACAGCTTAACTGGCATGAACACAGCTGTTCACAGCTGCACACAAGATGTTAGCAAGAACACAATGTCAACCATTTGTCCTCGTGTGGGGCAGCTTAATTTATTTCCTTTGAGGATGAAGTCTGATACTGTGTTCTAGCAAGAATCCAATCAGCAAATCTAAAAGACATTCAGAGGTCAGATTTAAGGGATGAGATGAGATTCTATGTCTGATTCTTCTCATGGCTATCTCCCCCTGCCCCTCAAAACCTACGAAGTTGAGAACTAATCTTGATGATGAATTTGTTTTTAATAGACCCTGAGTAGGAAGTGAACTGAGGTGGAAAAAATGTTATTATTTGACAGAGAACTATAGCTACTCTTCACCTCTCAGCTGGGTCAGCTGATGCCACAATGCTCTTCACATAACAATTCAGTGCAATGTGAGATAGATAGATAGATAGATAGATAGACAGACAGACAGACAGACAGATAGATGATAGGTAGGTAGATATAGATCACCTACTGCATGCCAAGCAAATGTGCAGGACCAAAAAAGGCAATAAAAATATTTGATTTTCATTGGAATTTAAGTTTCATGTCTTGCTCCTGAGTGCCTTTAACATGCCTGGCACAGTTTAGATGTTCAATAAATGTTGAATAAATGAATAAATAATGCACTCTGTAAATCAATCTCGTAAGCCAACCCACACAGATTGGTAGCAGCTGCCCGGAGGGCTGTATCAAGAAGAATCCTGAGGCTATATTTAAGCTCAGTGGGAAATGTGACCTGATTGATTAGCAGTGTCTGTCAAGGGCAGAAGAGGGGTGAAATCAAGTGTGTGATATATTTGCCTTTTTGGGGCTAAACATAAGTAATATAGCTACTTTTACCCTCCTTCTCACCATCCTTAAAACAAAAAAAAAATTTCTTTTCCTTTAATTTCTGAAACAAGCTAGGTAGCTGTCAGGGTCCAATCAGAAATAAATATCTTCTGCATTTATGGCCCCTATCTATTCTGAATCCATCATTCTTTCTCCACTCAAGAGGGAAGAGCAAATACATCGGGGTTTGAGTCATTCAAAGAGACTGCTGAGGGAAATTCTATTTCACTACTATCGCAGTGTTCACTGCATCTTGTTAAACAGAAAAACATTAAAATGTAAAAATTTAAATCTCACCCTCAATTAACTCAGCTTCCCTATTACAATTCACTTCATCAAAGGCAGAGGAGCAAGTTTTGGCACTACTTACTGGGAGAAGATGTTGAAAAACAACATATATTTTAGATGTTGTCTCGAAATTCATAAAATCGTCTATCCAACTGACCCAGAGCTCTAGGGGAGTGCCACTGTGCCAGTAATTCGGCAAAAAAGGTTCATTAACAGCTAACCTCTAGTTACAGAAGCCATGTCAATTTGCCTGATCTTTAGGCAATTAGATCCAAAGATGTGGCAACAAAACACAGCCAACTTTTTTCTTTATACACTTTGGTTTGAATTTGTGATAACAAGTATGTGTTACTTTATAAATGGTAAAAAAAAGAATTCGTATGGATATAAATAAAATACATATGGATATATTTTAAAAGGCAGTGTTTCTAAAAGATACCTTTCTCTGAGGTTAGAACAAAATGAACCAAAATATTCAAAAGTGGATGTTTTTAAATAGAATTGCAAATACTTCTATTCTTCTTTAAAATTAAGCAAGAAAAATGATAGAAAATGTGTTTTAGAATATGAAAGCAAGAGGAAGTAAAGAATGAGGTTAATATCCATATTGTATAACAAGTTATGACTATAAATTAATGTGGCATAATATTTGATTTGATAAGATTCTACCTTTTCCTGTTTTTGTTTCTAAAAGTATTTGCTAAGAAAGTAAATAAGGGTGAAGAAAGATCAGCTTCAAGTATATCTAAATCCAGAAGCTGATATATATATTCTAGGGATTTTTGACTCTGAAGAGTCAAAAAGGTAGAGATTCATATCAAAAAGGTAGAGATTCATATCATGAAGGTAGAGATTCATATCATGATTCATATCATGGGACAGATACAACACTGGAGACTATAAACAGGAGTAAGCCAAATTTGGTATTCTGAATATTTCCTTTTGGAGATTTGACAACCAAATGAATGTACAACAAATATATAATTGGCTATCAAGCACATTAAGAAAAATGCTACATAATTCATTAGATACAGTAGTAGATATTGGAAATGTGTCAAAATTTATTCTGAAGTGCCAACATTTTCACTTACATAAAAGAAATCACTGCGTAAGAACTGTTGCCCATAGCCCAGACCAATAGAAATATAAAATCCCTTAGCTACAAACTAGAGATGATGAAAAAAGGAACCTACACAATGTGGCAGACTAGAAAAAGACTAAACTTTGCACAAAGCATCAATCTCAAGGCCTAATTAGTGCCCCTTGGAAACTAGTTTTCCAATTAGAGATTTGAATCAATGCCAGAGACATGAGAATGAATTTACAAAATGTGCTTCCACCCACCTTTTTTAGCTTGAGGATTTCAGTTACAAGAAATTGTACCAAGAAAATAAAAATATATGACAGAAGAGAGAATCCTTGACAGACCGATGAAGATAAGAAGGAAATCTTTTGTGTTCCAAAACTTATGAAGGAAGTCTTAAAGACTTAAGTAGACAATGGTTAAAGGAGAAAATAAACCTATCTATGTGTAAACTCCAAGCTATTCAGAGCGGGCCTCTTCAAACCTTCTAGGTATTGATTTGGCTGCAGGATTATCATAGGGGATGATTAAATATCATCGTTGATGGGGCAGGATGGTACTGTGGAAACTTGCTTTGGGTCCTCCTTGAGTTTTCCTACTATTAACAAAGGTAGGCAGGCCTCTGTGTTCTCTTCCTTCATGGGGTTTGAGTTGTATGGCAGAAAACAGAATTAGCCTCAAGAGAACCCTTGCTGCCTGTTTTCCTTTTTTTTTTTTTTTTCTTTCTTTTTTTCAAAAGTCTGCTCATTGATTAGGCCACTATTCTTTTGGGTCTCTATTACTTGTAATTGAACCTAATTCCATTAATAAATGAGATTGAAATTACTATCAACCTGAATAGGTGGTAGTTCAAAGTAAATTTAGTTTGGTTTTAGATAAATGGTGTTAAATTATTTTTGCACAGCAGAGCTTGGGATATTAATACCTGTTCTTGTAATAAATTTGGAAGAAGGTACACTTATCCTGGAGATGGTCCCAGTAGAACCAAAACTTTAGTATGCATAAGAATCACCTGAAAAGCTTGTTAAAATACAGATTGCTGGGTCCTAGCTCAGAATTTCTAATGCAGAAGATCTTGGTAGGGATGAGAATTGCATTTCTAACCAGTTCCCAGGTGATTCTGATACTGCTGGCCCAGGACATAGTTTCGAGAACCGTTTTTCTAGATCAATTATCAAACTCTTTGAAATAAAGAACAAGTTTTATTTTGCTTTTCAGTATGACCTGAACTGATGCTTTCGTAAAATACAAGAAAAATAAATGACTAGAAAAGTGAAATAATGTGTAAAGGTAAAAGAAATACAAGCCCCAGTTTTAAAATTATCATTTGGATCTAACAGACATAAAATTACTCTGCAAATTACTATGAAGGTTTCCAAAAGCTGACTCTCAATGTCTATGTTGACCTGATCTTGGACTGGTTTCAGAAAGTAGACAGATGGGCCCCAGATCCCTGGCCCACTATAGCACACCCAGCCTGATTGAGAAGTACTGGTTTAGAGGCTCTTCTGATTCTTCCTGTCTTGGAATTTCTGGAGTAGAATCCAAAGACCTCAAGCCTGGGCCAAAATCTTCTACTCTGACAAGTAATCATTAGCAGTCTTTTTTTCTTGATGACACTGATATAAAGGAGGAGATGGTGATTCCTTTGAGGGCTGGTTCAATAATACAGAGAGCTTCCTTTTCTCTAAGAGCATTCTAGGGCACCCTCCACTGACAAACCTTCAAAGGAAGTTCTCAGCGAACAAGCAATTGTCATCCGATCTCTGTCCCTACCATGGGATTTTCACTTTTAAAGTACTACTGACCAATAATTGGCAACATATTTTGAGCAATCGCTATGTGCCAGGAACAATAATAAATTGCTTATAATTAATGTGTGTGCTTTACAGGCATTTTCTCTTATAAGTTCTCAACACCTTCACAAGGCAAGTGTAATCATCGTATTCATTTGCAGAGGGGAAAAAAAGGAGACCCCAGAAAATGAAATAACTGGCATGAGATCATACAGTGGGAAGTGGGCACTTACACCCAAGTCCCATGTGTCTTCGGGGATCATGTTTTTAACCTGCAGGCTTTACTTCTCATTTCACCCAAGATTCTTTCCTGCAGAAATCCAGGACAGAGCAAACTGTGTAATTTGTACAAAGCATCCTGGATAGGAAGCAGGAGATGCAAGCTTATGTCAGGACTCTGCCCACTACTAGCTAAGAGCCTAGAAGTCATTCTTCTCTTTGGGCATCATTGAGTCCTCATCCATAATTTTCTTCAAGAACTAATGTTCCTTGAAGGGTTACAAGATATTCTAGAACAAATGCGCTCTGTGGTCAAATAAATTTAGGAAAGACTGAATAGAGTATCACTCTCTGTGAGATTCATATTGTCTGCATGTTAAAGGATCTTGACAAGGCTCAGCGCACAATACCCGAAAAGATGGTACCTTGGCATACAAGAAGTTTAAGCTGAAGGAAACTGGAAAAAAAACTGCAGAAGCAGGAAGGTCTCTCTGACCTTCTCTCCAAGTTCCTCCCCTCCCTTCCAAGCAGGCCATAAACTTGAATTCCTGATGCTCTTATTACCTGAAGCAGGCCATAAAACCAAGGAAGGTTACTCTCTGGCCCTCTTTCTCCCTTCTCCCCTAAAGGCTCTGTGACAGTGTCCTGTCATATACCCAGGGGAAAGGGAAGTCACATGGATGCCAAAAAGAAATCTGAACAAACAGGCCTTGCCGAGATCCTCCTACCCCATTTATTACCATCAGACCACACCTTTTTGTCCTCCAATCATACTTTGGCATGACTGTCCGTAAATATACATGGTTTTCCCCTGTTTCTTTGCATCTTCATTTCTGAAGGCTCCTGGGTCACATAAAATTTATATTGAATAAATCTGTATTTATAGTAATACAAATATGAATGTGTTTATGTTAAATACATGACATTAAATACATTTGCTTTTCTTTTGTTAATCTGTCTTTTGTCATATGGGTCTTGGCCAAGAGCCTAGTGATGTACAAGGAAAAAATAATTCTTTTCCTGAACCCTTGCCCTCTAAAAGACCCTATGGTAAAAACGGTTTTGATTTTATTAAACCTACCATTTCCCAAAAGTTATTGATCAGAGAAACCCTTTTTCATACAACAAATATCTTAAATAACAGTGGATGTTCATGGACCACATTTCTGGAAGCAATACCCAAAAGTTCTGAAATTCTGTGAGTCTATTCCTGGTGTTCCTGCTCACATAGAATGCGGTGTGGCAGGACGGAGGGAACCAAAAATAATAACAAAAACAATAATAACAGCTAGACCTTATGGTATGTGCTATCATTAACTATGTGCTGGACTAGAAACCCAGACACTATTCTAAATGTTTTACATTTACTAACTTAATCCTTATAACCATCCTATTATAATAATTATAGACATTATTATCCCCATTTTGCAACTAAGGAAATTAAAGAGAGGCCCCAAAAAGAGCAATTATATGTTCCTTAAACTGAATCCTTTCATTGAGACTTAGGTTTTCCCACATGCCATAAGAGTGTCAAGAACTGAAATAGAAGCAAGCCGTTTATATGTTATTTTGTTGCCCAGTGTGCTTTATTTGCATACCCAAAGCATGCTGATGTGACCGTAATCTGCACTGTTGAATGTTTCTGACTTCCTTTTACTCTCCCTCCGTTTAGCATGGTTCACAGTCATTACTCTCTTGATCAAGTTACAGACAAAAGCAGACTCCAAATTAGGCCTATTAAGATTTGTTTTTAATGAGGAGATAATTTTTCTAACAACACAGGCCAGATTCGTGTGGGTATGATTACAAAATCAGGCCATATTGCAGAAAGGAAAAGCAGATTTTTGCCTGGTCTTCAAATAATTTCAGCCAGCCTTGATTAACTTGATGACACTTAAAAGCACAAAGCAAATATAGGATCTGGGACTTCAGAGTGATGAAGCAATCACATGGCCTCTGCTCTGCTATGACAGTGGGAAAGTTTCTGTATCCGGGATTAGAACTTCTTAGAAGGCAAATGCTCAGATTTAAAATATTAGAAATCACAGAGGAAAAGATAAATGCATTCTTTCTACCACTGTGAGCTTTAGAAAGAAAGTTGTCTCACTTCCCTTAAGTTCATTTGCCAGTCCTTTTTGTCTTTCAGGAAGAAATGCCCTGCCCTGTGTGACTGAGAAAAAGTATTTGATAATTAACCCCAAGATTTTGGGGTCTCTCTGCATGTGTTTTATTTTCATTTTAGTTATAATAATAATGTAAAAATACTCTTCTGCATACTTACTTTCTAAAATGTTCTTTGCCCAAATCATTTCTACATACATTTGTAGCCCCTGCATACTCATTTTGTAAGTATTGGCTTAAGAAGTCTTTATCTGGTTGGGTGCAATGGCTCATACGCCTGTAATCCCAGCATTTTGGGAGGCCAAGGTGGGAGAATCACATGAGCCCAGCAGTTTGAGACCAACCTGGGCAATGTAGTAAAACTCTGTCTCTACAAAAAATACAAAAAAATTAGCTGGGTGCGGTGGTGTGCACCTGTAGTCCCAGCTACTCAGGAGGCTGAGGTGGAAGGATTACCTAAGCCTGGGGAGGTTGAAACTGCGATGAGCTGTGATTGTGCCACTGTACTCCAGCCTCAGTGACAGAGTGACACCCTGTCTCAAAAAATAAAAAATAAAAAATCTTTACCTGTACCATAATAAATATATAAATTATCCCTTTATATTTAAAATCTACCTAAAGTATTCATTCATCTGACATTCTTTTACAATAATATATACAAGGAGAATTGATTTGGGCCATCATGCCCCAATTTTGGTCCAAAGTCTCTTTCATCTCTCATTGTAGCACCACAATGAAGAGAGTGACAAGCCTTATTAAATATTTAAAGTTGTTGCGCAATTTCAACTTGTTAGAGTTGTTTGTGCAAAACCGAATTTAGCCTGAATGTCAAGGAATAGCTCTTAACCACAGGCGGGAGATGGAAAAGAAACCGTTAGGAAGAACATGGTTAGAACACAATACACGACTCTACATGTAGAACCGGACACAGCCAAATGGCTTATTTGTTCTGTATTAACATGGCAGAAACCATCATGTAGCATTTGGGGGCTGAGTGAATGAATCACAGGAGAAAAAAAAGGCCGAAAACAGAAGGCCAAGTCTAACTGGTCCTTGAACAGCATCTCACCCCCTACACTCCATCCTGGCACACTCACAACCACACACTCTCACACTCACAGATGACTCAGCATGATCACTTGTACAAGGCAAATGTTCAATACATGTAGTCTCATTTCACTTCCGTAAATATCCCCATTTCTTTCCGGATGTAGTCCTTTCACACAGTATTTTGGATTTCTAGAACTCTCTTTACCCAAACATTATATGGTTCACTTTTTCTCTGTCTTTATTTTTCAGCTCAACTCAATCAGAGCAGCTTTTCCTGAGCATGCTTCCTAAAAAGCATCTACCCAAACCCTGTTATTCTCCATCTCCTCTCCTTGTTTATCTTCAAACATAACACTTACTTGATTTATTCTTTTATTATTTTTGAACCTGTACCCCTTATTCCAGTGTATGATCTTTGAGGGTAGAGAAAATATCCATCTTACCCACTGCTGTATCTCCTCCCCATAATGTGATAAAAGAGACACTTTGTTTTCTTTACTTGGAAGACTGTATTTTCTTGCTCGTCTCTCATTGGCCATTTTGATTTTCATTTCCTATTGTAAATTGGCCTCACTGGAGACACAAGTTGAGTTTTATGTGGATCCCAACCATCCTTTAATAAATGCCTGTAACCTCCTTCCCCATATATTTTGAGTGTGATTTTACCCACTCTCAATGAGTGTAGTAGGTAAAGATGTTGGAGAACTCTGTCCTTAGAGACGTCACTTAATATTTCTCTCAGATGAACTTACTGCCTCACAAAAGGACTCTTTGTCTTTTGAATTTAACCGGCTCTTTGTCTAGGCTGGCATCCAGCACCACAGGAGTAAAATGTCAATGCTCTCTATTTAATCAATGTTTTATTCTTGGCTTGTATTTCAATAGGGGGGGATGAAACAGCAATTCAAATGTCATTGCAGATATATTTTTTGTCCCTTTTTCATTCCGGGTCTATGTTATGTGAATCTCAATTATTTAGAATTTATTTTCAATCTGTACAAATCCCTTGGAGAAATGTGCTATTCATTTGCTAAAAGACACAACAGCTGTGTTGACCTGACACCAAAACCAGGACTGTCTTTCCCCCAACCAAAGAGGTCATTTTATTACATTCAGCTTTTTTTTTTTTTTCCAGTCAAAATTGCCAGACTGTATTGCTTGCAGACCAGTGGTCCCCTAGGTTCATTTTGTGGAAGACTAATCTATAGTGATAGTTTGGTAAAAATTGTTTCAATGAGCCAAAGAGTTTGACAAACCGAGAATTTGTATATTAAAGTTCTGAGAAGACCTGATAGAAAATCATGTAGCTTAATTTTGCTTAACTTTTAGGAGTTTCTTCATTTATTTGACTAGCAATGTTTCACAAACTGTGATCTCCATACCACCTGGGAACTTGTTAGCATTGCAAATGATTGGGTACCACTCCAGACTTACAGAATCCAAAACCCTACAAGGAAAGGGAGACTCTGCGATCTGTTTTCAGAACTCTTTCAAGTGATTTTGATATATGCTTAAGTTTGAGAATTATTGGAATGTGTGCTCCTTGTATTGGGACCAGCTTTTCAGATGTCAGAACCATTGTATTCAAATCATCTCGGGAACTATTCAGTCGGTCTAGGGTATGGCCTGAGATTCTGCACTTCTCCCAAGTTCCCAGGTGATGTTGATGCTGCAGGATGGTGGAGCACACTGTGACTAACATGGCCTGAAGACACTTCCAAGCCAGCACAGACATGGCTGACATACATGGGGATGAATACTTAAGACAGGTTCTTACCATAGAAACTATGGGCCAACTGTCTCCTATGGCCCATCGGACCAGTCCCTCTTCACCTCTCTGTGTATGTTTGATGAAAGATGAGTGGAAATGGCAACTGGATGCTCATCACCTGGCCACACCAGGTGTTCAAACACAGACACATGGGAAAAGAAGTGGTAAGGCCAGACATTCTTGAGTATGGGAATTTTTCTTACACTTACAAGTAAAAATTAGTAGCTATGTGGTCTTGGGCAGCTTATATAACTCTTGAGAAACTCCAGCTCCTCATCTGTCAATTGCAACTATTAATGGCACCTGTGTTGGTAGTTGTATTGAAAGTTACCTATGTCATTCTTGTAAAATGCCTATACTGTGGTACATAGTAAATACTTAAATGATAATGATGATGATTCCATTAAACTGAAATATCTTAAAGTCAGCCTCATAATTCAATGGAAAAAAGGATGTTGGCCAGGCGCAGTGGCTCATGCCTGTAATTCCAGCACTTTGTGAGGCCAAAGCAGGAGGATCACTTGAACCCAGGAGTTTGAGACCAGCCTGGCCAACATGGCAAGACCTTGTCTCTACAAAAGTTAAAAAATTAGCCAGGTGTGATGGTGTGTGCTTGTAGTCCCAGCTACTCTGGAGGCTGAATGGAGAGGCTTGCTTGAGCTCAAGAGGTCGAGGCTGCAGACAGCCATGTATATGTACTCCAGCCTGGGCAACACAGCGAGTCCCTGTCTCAAAAAAAAAAAAAGGAATTTGGAAGTAAAGGTCAAATTATCTTATTTTTCCTTCATTCCTGGGGAATGCAAACTACCTACTTTCACCTTGATTCCCTTCTTACAGCTCCATGTGCTGAAACGACCTACCTAGGTATCTACTAAATTGTTAATCATGTGGTTTGTTAGTAGAATTGCCACTGATTCTTATTTTCTTCTTTATAGTATGACTGTGATAAAAATTAGTCTTATGTAAAGGTTGACAACTTGCCTCATCTCAGAACATTCCAAGGGAGAGTCCAGGCCTTTTCTTGTGTGGATCTAAGTAATGGGTAAGTCAGCCACATAGAAGAGGTTACAAGGATCTAGCTGGAAAGGCCAGAAGAAACGAGTTGACAGGTACTAAAGCATAGACATGAAGAGGATACAGGACAGCTAGGAGGGGTCGGAATGTGGGGTCAAGTTTGAGGGAGAAGAGAGATTGTGAAAGAGTAACTGTTGTCTGCTGTGATGAAAGCAATTAATAGATAGCGAAGAGGGAATTTAGGGCATTTCGGTGGTCATGAACAACATTTCCTGTCTCCATATCTCTTAGGGAGATTTTGGTGGAAAGTTAAGTTTATTTTCATTGATTTTTGGATGTCAGACTTGTGCTTTTGTTGAGTGTGACAACATGTGGAGACTGACCTTTCAGTCATTTTCAATAATACCAAATTGCAAAGTAATACCTTAGCATTTTGGTATTATTTCAGTAATATGTTTCCATATTTTAAAAATATAAGTATTTATTACACTTATGATCAGAAAAAATAACCCATACTTTTAATAAAAGAGTTATCCCATTACATTTTAAACATCTAAACTTGTCTAAATGAGTGAATCTCAACTCAGACTATTTCACCTTACCAAGGGACACCTGGCAAGGTCTAGAGACAGTTTTGGTTGTTTCAACGAGGGGTGTGTTAGTGGCTTCTGGCAGATAGACACTAGGAATGCTGTTAAACATCCTGTAATCACAGGACAGCCCCCATAACAAAGAATTGTCTGGTCCCAAAGGTCAATAATGCTGAGTTTGAGAACCCTGGTCTAAATTAGTAGAAATGTTCTCTCCTTGATTCCAACTCCAGTGTGTGATCTGAATAATTCCTCTGGATATAATTTATGCACTTTCAATAATCATAATTAAAAGGGGAAAATATTCTATATATCAGATAAGAAACATTAAGTATTCTTAGGCAACTTTTTCTTGCACTTTTTCTGCTATAGTAAGTACTGTGAGTAAACTACCAATTTTATCTGGAGACTCCTACTATGATAATAAAATAACCAATGAATAAAATGTCCAATTCTACAATATCAATTAGTTTGGAAATTTTCTTGCCAGTAACAAAATTCAGTTCAGAAATTTTCTTGTCAGTTACAAAATTCATGCTGACCTTCATCTGATTTGCATGGCCAGTGTTTTCCATGAAATTGCCATCTGAAGGAGATGCGGCCAAACATTTGAAGAGGCAGTGAGGTCAACTGAGTAGAGCCTTGTCTAGACCTGAGCTTGTTTCTAGGCCCAGCTCTACCACCAGTGAGCTTGTGTCCTTGGGCAAGTCACATTACCTCTCTGAAGCTCAACTGCCTCATCTGCTAAATTAACAGGAATTGGATTATGTTCACCCTAAGGTTCCTTCTGGTTCACTCTAAACTTTAGTTGAGTGCCTTCTCCATGAGGAATAATGCCTCTCAGTTGGCCTTTGAAAGGGCATCAAATAAAGTTCAGGTCAGCCTCAAGTTCAAGGAAGTGTTTGTGCTTTTTCTGAAAAAATAAGAAATGGACAACAGTATGGCAACTTGCCACTGGGAAAGCAAATATATCTAAATGGAAATTTAGCATTTTCCTCTGCTAAGACAAATCTGCATCCAAGTAGAATTTGAAAAATAGTAAAATGTAGATTCCTGCTGAAAACAGTGAATCAGCACCAACATCTGTTGGACTTCTTTTTTTTTTTTTTTTTTTAAGGTCAGGCCACACCATATTACAAACCATAGTCAGTACTTGTTCACTCCCCTTATTATCCCCCTTCCAAAAACAAGTAAAATAACAAATTTTTTAAAAACAACATAAAAACAATTTGCATTGACTTCATTGTAACAGAATGTAAACCAAAACACATCTTTGAAGTTTCCTGCACAGATGGCTTGTCCCTGCTCTCCCATGGTAAATGCTAAGCAAAAAAGTGACTGAACCACAGGAAGTTGAGGAGACCACAAATATCTAACACCACATAGATGGCCCAGAACTGCCATTGACAAATATGAAATACATTAAACCAATGCATCTTTTCATAGCAGTCCATTTCTGGGTTGTTTGAGGCAAATCTTTTTAATTTGAACTTGTTGGTAGGTTCTTCAGTATCAGCAATAGGGCCTGCTCTCTTGAGCCCATTTTTCTAGTGAGAGAGATGGATTTGTGCTGCTTTGTTGATGGCTGGCACCTGGTTCCCATGGTGACTTGTAGCAGGCATTTGTAAGGCTTCCTGAGGTCTGGAGTCATGCTGAGCAAACTTCTTTGACCTCCACATATAGAAATACATTTGAAGTCATTACCCAGTAAAACTGCATATACAACCACACAAGCTCACACAGTAATCTACATACTCACAGTAATCTACATAAGACTTTCATGAACCAATACCCTTACATGTGCAATGTGCTCTAATATTTATGTTCTTTTATTTTTTTCTTCTTCCTTTTTTTAAGTACTGACCATGCTCCAGTACATTAATTTCATGACCCAGTTTGAAGAAAATGCTGTCGATTTTTTAATACAATTTTTAGTAATACTAATGATGATTAGTCCAAGGTCTTATCTCACCTCTCTGTCCCCAAATCAAACCATACTCTGTCTAGTCTTCAGAGTGATGTTTTCAAAGTGTAAAATGTATCATGTATTTCTTCTACTTATAACTCTTCACTGGTTCTTCCTTGTCCTTAGGATACATGCCTTAAGGCTCATTGGTACATAGTTACCAGTCAGTCTTTCCAGTTTTAACTCTTCTACCCCATCTCTGCCCTTGCCTTTATCATAACACATACCCACATACAGAGTTCCCCAAAGCATCACATCCTCTTGAATCTCTCTTGGATTTATTCTTTATGCCAGTTCCTTCTGTCCAGATAATTGTCTCTACCCTACTCTCCTATTGCCCTCTCATCCCTCAGGCTGAAATACCTGCCCTTCTTAATTGGGTCTCATGTCTTTGATCCTTCATAACAATAACACGGGCTGCATAAACACATACAGAAAAGGCAAATCAACCATGCAAGAACTGACTCTTGAACAGTCTGACTTACAACATCATAGAATTTTAAAGCCAAAAGTGACCATAAAAATTACTAAGAGAAGTGGTTGCCAACTTATGCTGTTTATATTTCAGGGGCCAATGATGGCCCCAATGAGTGTCTGAGTACTGTGGTTCAATATTTTAGAAAGTCCAGAGGAAAAGTGTTCACTAAGATGTTATAAGACTGAGCAGGGAACCCAACCTAAGATGGTGAAGAATATTCCTTCCCATGAAGGAATGATTCTAACGTGAGTCATACACATTTCCCTCATTGTACTTGGTACTCCCCAAAATTATTGTTATTTGTCTGCTATATATTATCCACCTCCCCTAATTGCAATGTATGTTAAATGGGACTTGGACTATTTCATTGGTCTCTATAGCCCCCTGGCCTTGTGGCAGAGTTTGGCAAACTATGGCCAACCAGCCAAATCTGACCCACTACCTGTTTTGTTGGTAAATAAAGTTTTATTGGAACACCTCCAGACCCATTGGTTTACATATTGTTCGTGGCTGCCTATGTGATAAAACAGTGAAGCTAAGTAGTTGTATCAGACACTGTGTGGCCCTCACAGCCTACACCTTTTATTGTCTGGCCCATTATGGAAAATATTTGCCCGTCCCTGGCCTAAACCATTGACTGACAAATATAAAGTGTTTAATAAACACTGATAGAATGAAGCAGTAGAAGAAGAAATGAATACACATGGATACAGAGCGTAAGAAAATGCAGATAAATCAAAACTGTGAAGGCGATAGGACTGTGCTTAGATTTTTCTTTCTTTTTAATCCTGTTATATTTTGTTTAACAATATAGGTAGAGCATCCCTAATCTGAAAATCCAAAATCTGAAATGCTGTAAAATCTGAAACGTTGTGAGCACCAGCATGATGCTCAAAGGCAATGCTCATTGGAGCATTTTGGATTTCAGATTTTCAGATTAGGGATGCTCAACCCATAAGAATAATGCAAATATTCCAAAATCCAAAACTATTTGAAATCCAAAACATTCCTGGCTCTGAGGTGGAGATTTGCATGGGGAGGGCATGGGGGTGAGGGGAGGAATTCTCTTGAGATGAAATTCAATGGGAGGTTGCAGGAAGGAGAACTGGGCAGAAGGAGATGCTGAATTATAATGCAGTCACAACACAGACTTCAGTTGCTCCCAAGGGACGCTCTGAAACCAGAATGGTCCCTCAGGTCATCTGACATCAGGGGACTGGGTCTTTATACACCTCTCCTTGCCCTTCCACTCCATGACATTTTGACAAGTTACTGGATTGTGAGCTCTAGAGAGTGCACATGGTCTGGGACAAGCCACCATTTGGCTGAGGACAACTCCTAGAGAGAGAGACTCCAGTAACCAAGACTCTGAGCTTCCAGCAGTTGGAGGTCAGAGGAACCCCAGTCCTTTAGGAGGAATCCAAGCAGCATACAGTGGCATCTATTACTCTTACCATCTCTTCATCCTTAAACATTTATGAGGTTGATATTTTTACCCCATATCACATGCAGCTGATAATTGTGTTTGTGTGTAGTTTTGTTGGTTATTAGAAAAGGGTGGCATATTTGCATACAGAAAGGGCATGTGTTGACAAGAAATAGATCTATTGCTTTAAATTCATCTTGCAAGTGGTTTTCATTGAAATAGCAGGAAACTAATGTCCTTTTAAAACTTTATTAAAATCATCTGGATATACTCAACCTAATAAAAGCACAGTGCACGGCTGCTGGACTTCCTGTAGCTTTAGATATGGAGCAAAAAGAGGCTTAAGTGATATTGTACATGTGAAATTATATAGAAAGGTGCTATTAGCTTAAAAAATATGTCTTTTACGAAGTAGATTCACAAATAGATTTCTGCTCCATTTCTGGTGGCATGACTTTTGCGTCTGTTGGCATTTTGTTGCAGTTCGCCTCTTTCTTTTCTATGTGTTCATATACGTCAGTGCCATTTTATCAGGGCTGCTGCCTCATCTTGTTCAGTCCAAGACATTTCATCTCTTCTCTCAAGAAAGATCAATTATGAAGTAAACCTTACAAAGAGCTGTATCATCCTGAGCTTCAGAATAATTTTATTTCCTCTCCCAAATAAAAGAGCAAGTTGCACCTTCATCATAAGTGGATGCTACTTAACCTAGCCATGTTAATGGCTAACTGCAAAAAATGGGAGTTCTGGGAGGGACAGGGTAGCCATATTTAATGAGGTCACTCAAGTGGCCATGTCTCTTTCTAGGGTATTTCATCTAGTTTACCAACTTCTGGTTAAAACAAAGAAAAGTCAGATTTTCCACCCTGTTTTGAGTCGCTTTAGAAAAATACCACCACTTTAATATTCATTAAAGATATAAATGCATGTAAATTCATACACGTGCCCCCAAAATCCAGCATGCAACCTCAATTGCATTTGATTCCAGGGCTTTGAAATGCAAAGAAAAACACCAAACACAGTGGGGTAAAAGTTTTTTGCAACAGGGAACTAGGAGGAAGTCTTGAATAGCACTACTGTGGCCAACATACACAAGCTTAACATTACTTTTTGAACCTATGGCCATATGCATTAAGATGAATATTTTGCCTGTGAAAAGTTAATGTCCCAGAGCTCTTACAACCATTGTTTCTTTGTGAAATGGAGTAGGCAAAATGACTTTTTTAAATGCACCCTCTTTGGCGAATAGATTGATTCTCCTCTTCTGGCTTATGCTACTAGTTGGAGAGGCCCCAAAGGACCATTAAGCAAATGAACAAATAGGTACAAAAGAGCCAACTAGATTCATAGGAGCATAAAGATGGATGAAGCCAGTGAGTGAGACCAATTTTTGTCCTTGTGTGAAACAAATAAAATGTCTCTTCTGTTTTCTTTCTTTTTTTTTTTGATCTTTTAAAAATGTAAAGGCTCATTAATCTTTTCTTGGCTAATAGATGGAGTTTTATATAAAGAAGGCTTATTAAGAAGGCTAAAGTAAGAAGAGCTAAGCTAAGGAGGATGGAGCTGGTCTGGAAGCTCTGTGAGTTATCAGATAGATGTTATGTCTAGAGGCGAGACTAAGATAACCAAGCCTCATGGGGCCGCATATCAATTTAATTTTGATGAATGACCAGGTCAGTGAATATTATTTACATTACTATACAAGTTGGGTCTGTTCCATTCATGCATGGACAACCCACATAGTCTGCTGTAAAATAGCTTTGCAAGTAATCCCCATGGGCTTGCTTTCCCCACTGTTAACTCACAATTAGAAGGGTAATTAGTGATGAGGGCACTTTACTTTTGAACTAAAAACAAAAACATGAGCAAACCACTCAGTAATCTAGAGTTGCAGCAATTCTTGAACCACAAGACCTCCAAATTATATTCTCAGTAATTTACATAGGTGGTAGTATTACTTTTCAAATTTTGTTTCTGCTTTTTAAAATAAAAATATATATAGTTTGAGTATCCCTTATCCAAAATGCTTGGGACCAGAAGTGTTTCGGATTTTGAATATTTTTGGACATTGGCATTATACTTATGGGTTAAGCATCCCTAATCTGAAAATCTGAAATCCAAAATGCTCCAATGAGTGGTGCTCACAACGTTTCAGATTTTGCAACATTTCAGACTTTGAAATTTTAGATTAGGGATACTCAACCTATATTGTTAAACAAAATATAACAGGATTTAAAAAGAAAAAAATTTCTAAGCACAGTCCTATCCCTTTCACAGTTTTGATTTATCTGCATTTTCTAACACTCTGTATCCATGTGTATTCATTTCTTCTTCTACTCATTCATTCTATGACTGTTTACTAAGCACTTAATATTTGTCATTCAGTGGTTTAGGCCAGGGATGAGCAAATATTTTCCTTAATGGACCTGATAGTAAAAGGTATAGGCCTTTTTTTTTTACCTGTGAGGGCCACACAGTGTCTGATACAACTACTTAGCTTCACTGTTTTATCACATAGGCAGCCACAAACAATACGTAAACCAATGGGTCTGGAAGTGTTAGAATAAAACTTTATTTACAAAAAACAGGTAGTGTGTCAGATTTGGCTGCTTGGCCATAGTTTGCTAAACTCTGCCACAAGGCCAGGGGGCTATAGAGACCAACAAAATAGCCCAAGTCCCATTTAACACACATTGCAATTGGGGATGTGGATAATATATAGCAGACAAATAACAATAATTTTGGGGAGCAACATGTATAATGAGGTAAACATGTATGACTTATGTTAGGATCATACTGTTACTATAGTTCAGTGCTAGGCTTTACTCAATATGATTTTGTGAATGCTGTCTGTGCAGCTACTCAATCTTCTATTTCTGATGTCCATGACCTCCTAATATCCTGCCCAGTTGCTATCCCATATTTAACTAAATCCTTCCACTATATTGCACATTTAATTAAACCTAACTTATGAGCACACATGTACAGGAACAAATAAATCAATGTATAACGTGTTCATCTGATAATAAGTTTTTTCTCAATTACTTGTTTCTACTTCTGCCAGAAGAAGCCCAACATTCTAGATCAGGAAAAAGGCACAAGTGAGGAACGCCAATGTAGAAAGTGTTTGCCCTGCACTAAGAAAGTTTTAGTTAGCTTCCGGTTTCCTATAATTTCAGGGTGTAAATCAGGATGCAGATGGCTAGGGGGCCCAGAGAAAGGGGGCAGACCAAGGGGACCTCATTCACACTTCCCATTCAGGGCCAGTATATTGCTACCGGGCAGCAGCCCCTCACTATTAATCCAATAAGAATGCAATATCTCAGAAAAAGATGCTCATCTTCAAACCCATCAAGCACTGCTTGAGTGCCAACTGGAGGCAGAGCCCAGTGTGTGGCCCTACAGGATGGAAGGATATATTGATGAATATGACAAAGCTCTTTCCAGGTAGAGACAGGGACCTGCAGAGGTCAGGTTGTTGGAGGCCAACTATGTCAAATAATAGAATATGGGGAAAGTAAACCTTTCCTTCCCTCTGCTCAATGTTCAGCAGAGAGGGAGGGCTTCATACCCCACTCCTCAGGAAGGAGAAGTATGGGAGCAATGCTTCTCTTCCAGCCGTCTCATTGGCTCTTCCCCTGGGGAGAGGAATAACCTCTCTGTTAGGGGTTTTGAAGAAGCATTTGTGGAGCAGTGCTTTCTGAATTCTCCTCATAAATATTGATAATGACAAACATATATTGGAGATTCTATGTGCCAGAGATCAATATTTGCACTCATTCAATCCTCACACTTGTCCTAGCAGGTAGTACGACTATCATTCCCATTTTACAGATGAGGAAACTGAGTCACAGAAACACTGAGACTTGCATTACTGCTTGGCTGATGAATGGCACAGCCAGGATGACTCACAAAGTCTAGCTTCAGGATTCAGGCTTTCAACTTCTCTGTTCTGTGATTCACCTGAGGAAGGAGCGTGTTCTCCTCAGTTTTTCCATGATGTAAGTAAACCTGGGTGAGGACCAGCGTTCATGTCTTGCTCATACCCTTTCTGAGGGAGGCAAGGGAGAAATTATGATGTACAGATATACAGGTTTCATTGAGTTATCTGTACCAATCACTAGATTTGGCAGAAAAGCCAATCCACATTCCTGAAGTTAGCAATATCAGCAATAAAGCTAATTATTTCATCTCTCTTGGTTTGACACCTGTATCTGTTTACTCAAATTTTGGTACCCAACTTAGAGGGAAAAGGATGTAATTAAATCTCATCCTAAACCCCAACATAATATAGGTATGAGTAATAGCAGTAGTAAGTATGATCTTACAGGCATTGTGCAAAATACTTTAGATGCATTCTCTCTTTGCATCTTCACCACAGTCCCATAGAGGTGAGTACTACATGTTATGGACGACAACAGAGGGCTTAAATTTGAGGTTGACAAAAGGGCTTTTGATACATAAAAGGGCAATGACTGTTTTATTGGCTATGTAATATATTAATAGCCAAATGCAATACTTGCTTTCAGTGGTCTTTGATGTTTACTCACACAATTCTGCCTTTCACAGAGTCACTCACAATAGTTGATAATTAATATTGCCTGAGAGCACTCAAAGGTCAAAATAACTCAGATCTACTGGCCAATAAATAACAAAGAGTGAGATTAGGGCACGACATTCCATTTGAAAATCTCTCTGATCTGTCTACTTATCATATTCTTTGGCATTGCCCCAGAGCAAGCCACCACTACCTCTCACTTCTGTTGCTGCAACTGCCCCCATCTTGTCAACTATATATGTTCTTGTCCATATCAAATGCCTTCTCCATAACGCGGATAGTGCAATATAGCAAAGGTCACTCTCTTGCATAGGACATCCAATGTCTTGCAATTTTTCTTAGGATGAAGACCAAAATTGTCAACACATTCTCCAAAACCCTGAAAGGTCTAGCACCTAACTGTCTTTCTAGCCCCATCTCCTCCCTCTCCCATTTCTGCACCCCAGCAGAATTCCTTGGCTATCCTGTGCTCTGGCCTGAACTGCTTGCTGTTCTCTCTTTCTGAAACATTCTCCCCAGTGCCAGTATTCACATAATATAAATATACTTACTCTTCAGGCTTCAACTTAAATACTGCTTCCTTAGAATTTCTTCCCCGCCAGTCCAGAACCATAGGTCTCACTGTCAGAGGTCCATAGACTATCCTGTCCCTATACTTCATAGCACTTATTTAAATTCATATTTATGTGATTTTTGTAATTATTCATTTTTTTATAGGCCCTTATCTAAAATAAATGTCCTTGAGGGCAAGATCAAGTCTGTCTTGCTCACTGCTCTATTCTCAATGCCTAGCCTGGAACAGCACCTGGAACACACTCGTCCAGTAAATATTGTTTAGTTAAGGCCACTGAATGTAGTTGTGCAGGCTGTGTACTGCTAAGCTCCAGGGGCTCCATCCACATAGACAATGATATGAACAGTGCTGCCTGGAGATGCACAACACAGCAGTCCTGTATTGAGTGAAGGAATGAATACATGAATATTTCAATGGATAAGTGAATGAAACCATTGGTCATTGGTACAGAATTGTCTCATTGGGGAAAACCAAATTTGATGTCCAGTATTTCCTAAAAACTACAAAATCCTATGCAGTTGTATATACCATCATGTATGTCTCACAGAAGCAATTATTTTGGTATTTTATGTGTTCTGAATGAGATCTCTTTTACCGCCATTTGAATTCCACGTATACTTTTTCATAAACTAGAACTTGGGTTCACAATCCTCCAGGCACCAGTAAAAAGTCCCACTTTGGCTTTTTAATTGTACAAGTACCTCATTTTAGACTTGCAGGTGAAAAAGCTGAAGCTGCGCTCCATTTGTGAGCCAAAATACATTTGTAATGTGGTATTTTTATTCAATAGGACCCACGAGTAATATCTGCATTGTATTATAATGCGCTGGTAAATTACATACAATCACCAGAGGGGGAAAATGTGACATCCAGAAGAAAGTAATGAATCATGGTACAAGACCTGGATTAGCTAAGGCAGGGGATTTCAGATGACTCTGTGGCTATTGGTAACAACAAATTTTGGCCATGACACCGGTCTCCAGGTTTTGCCACAGAGCTACATTCTGTTTCTGACTCCAGGCTTCCATCCAGCAGAAATTGAGCCATGATTGTTACTAATACCATTTATTAGTAAGCTTATAAGGGGCAATGGCTTAAAAAATAAAATGAGAATTCTGTATGCATTTGAGTTCGCTGAACCATGGTTTCTTAGGACCAGGAATCACTGTATCATCCCAATACTGTCACTTTTCATTTTACCTTATAACTCATATTCCTGAATTCTCCCAAAATGCTATAAGCTCTCTGAGGACAAGACTCATGCCTTGAATTTTTGTATCTAACTCACACAGACAACAGTATCTTACATATAGAGGGTTTGCAGGTCTTGATATTCATAAGATGATTGAATGAAGCTATTAAACCAAATGACTTAATTAAACCGACTGAAACTTTCACACTGCTTCAAAACATTACTACATTAATTTTTTGAAACTGGGAACAGAGCATTGACTTGAGCAAGTTTCTCTTCTAGACTTTACCTATGAGATGGTAGACATGCCATACCACCAAGAAACCCCTGCAGGAATGAAGGGCTTCCTCTCCCAGTTACTGGGAGTGTTGTCAGAAGCCAACACTTGGTTGTTGACCCTCTTTGCAAAAAGATTCTGCTGAAGAGAGCGCCTTGCCCTTCTTGGGGTAGCCTCAGCCAAAAACTAGTTAATACCAGTGTATAAAGGCCAGACTCCCTCTCTCCAACTCTGGACAATTCTGAAGGGCCACCCCAGCTCTAGAGCTTCCAATGGGATCAACTGAGGCCTTTGTTGAGACTGTAACACAACCCAGCTTCTCCCTCTGCCCATCCCACCTCTCTCCCACTCCAATCCACAAGTATTGATCCCCAGAGCACTCCCTAAGAAGTTTCCTGAATGCTAATATTTGTCCTAAAGTTCGCTTCCCCATAAACACAACCTACAACCCATGCCTCTGTGCTTCAAGAGAATCAAACAAAAAAGAATCAATTAAAGGAATATTTTTCCCCATTAGAACAATCTAGAAACAACCAACATTATAATTGGAGAAAGCAAGTGATCTTGGTAGCAGCTGCAGTTGAGGGCTGGAGTCACACTCTTCGTGTAACACAATGCAACAGCTCTTTCAGAGCCAGGAGTACCAGGCAGCGTTTTCCTACCATGCATGAGAACACTGCTCTCAAGACCACGTTAGGAATTTAGGAAATTATGGTGGTAGACAAAAGCACACCCTTAATTATGGGCAGTGTCAGGGTTCTTGTGTTTCTTAACCTCTGGAAAACCATTCTTTAATGCTTGGTTGTTGTCTTTTTGTATCGAATTCCCCAAGATTGGCACGAACAAGATAACTCTTCAACAAGTCTCCACAACACAAAGGATTAAAAAGTAATTATAACTATTATAATGAAATATAACCAATGATAACACTAGTATAATTATGTTTAATAAACTATTAATATTATAACAACTGATGATGCTCTTGTATAGAAGTCAGCAAACTACAGGCCAAGGGAGAAATTCAGGCCACTGTGGGCAGAATCCAGCCACACCCAATCATTTACAGATTGTCTATGGCTGCTTTCATGCTAAAATGGCAGAATCCTGTAGTTGTGACAGAGACTATATGGCCCACAAAGCCTAAAATCCTTACAGTTTGGCCCTTCACAGAAAAAATGTGCTGACTTTACTCTAATACAATAACATTTAGTGATCCTGATAAGAGTATTAAATGAAATAAGAAAATTTTGTTGAAGGAAAAGTAACACATTATGTATACATGCAAAAAAAAAAGGAAGCAAAACAGAAGAATTATCATCTCTGGGCATTGAGATTAGAGGCAAATCTTTGCATTTTTTTCTTTTTGCGTTTTTGTATTTTCAATGAGAAATATACATTGCTTTTATAATAAGAAAACCAATAAATACTACTTGTATTTAAAAAAAAAAAAAAAAAAAAAAAGAGGCTGAGCATGGTGACTTGTGCCTGTAATCCCAGCACTTTGGGAGGTGGACCACCTAAGCCTAGGATTGCTTGAGCCTAGGAGATCAAGACCAGCCTGGACAACATGGTAAGACCCTGTCTATAAAAAACAAAAACATACAAAATTTAGTTGGATGCTGTGGCATGCGCCTATGGTCCCACGTACTCAGGAGGCTGAGACGGGGGGATGGCTTATTGAGCCCAGGAGGTAGAGGTTGCGGAGGGCCAAGATCTCACCATTGCATTCCAGCTTGGGTGACAGAGGGGGTCCTTGTCCCGCCACCCCCGAAAAAAAAATGTGTGTGAGAGTGTGTGTGTGTGTGTGTGTGTGTGTATATAAAAATAACTCATGTTGAGTGTTTTTTCTTCTCCACCATTTAGGATTTTGCTATTGGCTAGCTGGGTGTAGAGAAACTCTGAATTTGAGAATGCTAAAGGATTTGTTTCCCAACACTGCCTCGTGTCTAAGGAAAATATGTAAACAATGCAATGTAGAGAAGTTGGCCAGCTACTGGATTAAGCAGCCAGTTGGTCATCAGAAGTTTAGAAAAAACAATAGCAACCCTAGGTTGTTTTTGGGACAGCTGGCTGCATTTGGTAAGCTTATACACACTATGATAGGAAATATGAGTTATTCAGCCTCTGGTTTGTAATGCTTTTTAAATTTCCCAGTAGAAAAACAGCCTCCATTTTCCAAAGCCAGGACATTTCTTGACTATAAAAATAACACAATGGTCATACTAATACAGTTAACTATTTTTGAGGAATTTTCTTTTTTTTTTAATTTTTAAAATGTTATTTTCATTATTATTTGTTGAGACAGGGTCTTGCCACATTGCCCAAGCTAATCTTGAACTCCTGGCCTCAAGCTGTCCTCCTACTTCAGCCACCTGAGGTGCTAGGATCACAAGCATGAACCACTGTGCCCACCCTTGAGCAATTTTTTTAATAAACAGCAAGCCCCAAGCTAGGTACTTTGTACCAACATCCTCTCAACAAAATGATAAGAAAGATTCCATCAGCCTATTTTTTACAGCTTAGGATATCAAGCTTCAGGCAAGTTGAGAAGGTGGCCAAAGGGCCACCAGCTAAGATGTGGCTCAGCCAGAAGTCAAGCCATCTCTCTCTGAGTCCTCACTCATTAGCTGCCCTGCCTCCTGACCATTTGCATGTTCCACAGCATAGTTATAACCCTAACACACATCTTGGTGGAAAGAGATAGTCAGCACTCAAAAAATATTTGCATAATAACCAAAAGACTGTGCTTCTTTAACCCATTAAATAACGACTAGCACAAGGAAGTGGGAGCTGCGGCCGTAAGAAGTGTTGGGAGATAATGATTTTCACATATCAAATTACTTTGGGACAGTATTTTTTTAAGTTATGTAAAAACACTAGCAGACTCATTCTATATGATACCAAAACACTTATTTTAAATAACAGTTTCAAGAAACTTCTTGATATAAACATGATTTCTTTACTCAATTAAATATTAAATTTTATGTAGTATTACATAGAAGTCATATTTGCTGATACCCATGCTTAATTTGACATTACATATTATCGTCATATAGAAAAATATCAGAATATGACTTATATTTCCATTTTCTTCCATTCTCTCAGGCATTTTAGAGTGATGTGTTTTGGCCTACTGGGAACAGGGTTTTTGTTTTTGTTTTACTATTTGAATTAAAGTAAATATCATTGTATTTCCAATTTAGAAACCATGGATGTGTGTACATGCCATTAAATGTATATGTTAAGTATTGATCTTTCCCTAGTAACAGAATGGGTTTTTCACATTTTGAATTTAATATTACTTAGTCATGCTAAATGAAAAGTTTTCAAATCCTTCGATCTTATAGATAGAATTATTTATTTTATAATCTCCTATTATGCATTAATTTAAAGAGAAAATAAAATTTTGGTTTGGAATGGAAATGGAGATGTTTATAGTTTCCCCTCAAAACATGACAATAGGCATTTCCATTTAAAGTACACTAATATTAATAGATTAATAAAAATAGAAAATATGTTTAAAACTTCACAACTACCAGGCTTGCCAAAATGCCAACAAGGAAGATGCTTTATCACTATTTTCATTTTCTAGAAGAGATGCCTGAGGCTCAGAGAGATCAAGAAACTCTGCCGAGATCACACAGCCACTAAGGAGCAAACCTAGAAGTAAATTCAAGTATATCAGATTCTAGGGCAGGGTTTTTCTCAGCCTCAGCACTACTGACATTTGGACTGGATAATCTTGTGGTTTTCTGAGGGGGTGCTATGCATTCATTGTAGGGTATTTAGCAACATCCCTCACCCCTACTCATTCGATGCCAATAACACCTTCTCCTCTTACCCCAAGCTGTAACAACCAAAAATGTCTCTAGACATTACCAAATTCCCCTGGAGGACAAAATCACCCCTGGTTTAGAACCACTGCCTTAGAGATCCTGTCTTAAGCACTGTTTTTCTGCTTGCCTTTCAATACAGGTCAAGGTCACCCTTGCAGAATGGACCCCTGGCAAGCTTGTCATAGTCTATGCACATCTGAGCCTCAGCCAATTTAGTTTCTACCTCATTTTACCTAGAAAGGAAATGCCAGGTGCCCACAGTCTCGGGTGGTTTGGGATATGAACTCAAAGCTAGGGTTAATTAAAAAAAATGAATTGCCTTGCTCTTATTACCAGAAATCTGAACTAGAACAGAATCCATGTGCTTGGGGATGAGATTGTTAAGGAGTGAGGGGAGTGGGAAGACTCATTTGAGTTCAGAGTACTTACTATTTCACATAGCATTAATCTGATGAAGAAATAGAATAAGAATTGCAAAGTCATCAAAGATGATGGCTTTTCTTTATGACCCTTGGCACCAGAACAAAGAGCCTATTTTTTGTGGGTTTTTTGGATTTCCAGAATAAAGGGAATAAAAATGTTTAGGTAATGTTTGGATGGTTTAAAGACTGTGCGTACATTAGTGATAGGTCAATTAATATCCGAAGAGTTCAAAGAAGCAATTATTTTAATTTATAAATCACTTCAGAGGTAGAGCGCTGCCATCCATTAATGTGGTTTTTACAAATAAGAGAGCTCATGGTTGTGTGTGTTTGTGTGTGCACTTCTCCCCATGTCATTCTATCTGGCCTGAATTTTCCAACCAGATTGCATACCTCCATGATTAATGTATTTGTCTCTAGAGCGCTGCCAAACACATAAAGCATCGAATCTGAAATTTGACCCTTGGCTGAGACCACCCTATTTTTTGAGTTTTTGCTGGGCTGAAAGGTACCACCACAGACAATGTTGCTTCCAGAAATGACCTTCTTATGTTACACTCTAAATGGCAAAAGGTCTGTGAGCTAAGACTCCCCAGAGGGTTACAATGCCTCCTGGTAATCATGCAACAAGGAAAGGGGGCCAAAGTGACTTCTGGGCATGGTGGGCCTAGCAGACACTCGACAGCTGGTGAAAAGTCTCCAAGTTGAAACTTAGAGATTTCCTAAACAAAGCATCTCTTTATTTTATTATATTTTTTAATTACTGAGGCTGTGCGCAGTAGCTCACACCTGTAATTCCAGCACTTTGGGAGGCCAGGTGGGGAGGATCACTTGAGCCCAGAAGTTTGAGACCAGACTGGGCAACATAGCAAGACTCTATCTCTACAAAAAAAATTAAAATAAAAAAGGTATCCAGATGTGGTGGCGCATAACTGTAGTCCTAGCTATTCAGGATGCTGAGGCGGGAGAATTGCTTGAGCCCAGGAGTTTGAAGTTGCAATGAGCCATGATCATGCCACTGCACCCCAGCCTGGGTGACACAGGGAGACCCTCTCTCTTAAAAAACAAACACTGAGTGACAACTAAGTGCCAAGATCCATGCTCAACACTAGAGGTATACAAGACAAATGCAACCTAATGAGAGAGGCAAGCTAGGGAGCTGGAAATGACTGTGTAGTCTGAGTGCTATAGTGGGTAAAGGTGCAGGAGGAGCCCACACTGGAGACAGGGTGATGGCTGGGGAAGTTTCCAGAAGGAAGTGACCTCTGCTTCAAAGCCGAAACATGAATTGGTGTCTGTGTGTTGAATTGAGGGTATGAGTGGGAATGGCGGTGTTCCAGGCAGAAGGAAGAGCATGTGCAAAGGCCCAGAAGCAAGAAAGAACATGGTGACTTCAGGAAGTGGAAGGAAAAGTGGCTGGAGCCTGGGGAGGAAGAGAATAGTGAAGCTAGAGCTGTGAGCACAGGCAGGATTGCAAAAGATTCTCCAAGTCGTGGTAAAGTTTGACTTTATCTTAAAGGCACTGGCATGTGATGAAACTGGGGAATGACATGGTCAGGTTGGTGAAAACCAATAGGAAGAAGGCAAAGCAGCTGTGGGGGAAGAGGTGACGGGATTGGAGCAGGGAGGGTGGTACATGGCTTCCATCAGTGAGTTCAAGAACTAGAAAGAAGGTGCTTGTAGATGATGTGTAATGGAAATAAGAGAATTTAGTTGAGACTAAAAGAGATTGAGCTAATAATAAATTCACTAATAACCTTTCCCATTATAAAAGTTCCTTTCCCTTTTATCTTGGGTACTTCTATTGTAAAAACACCCCCGTGTCCCCCCACCCCCAAAAGACAGTGATATAATCTGCATTTCTGTCCTTGGTTTCATTGCTTTAAACTTCCAAGTATTTATTGAGCATCTACTACATGTCTGGTGCTGTTCTAGGTGCTGATCAGAGACCATTCTTGCTTTCTAGGAGGTTTCCTTTTAGTCATGGAGACAGTGCTATATGTCACAGGGAAACAAAGCACAGGTATTCAGACAGCAATCAGTTCTGTAAAGATGAGAAATCATAAGGTCAACTGGGAGCGGTGGCTCACACCTGTAATCCTAGCATTTTGGGAGGCCAAAGCAAGTGGATCACTTGAGCCCAGGAGCTTAAAACCAGCCTGGACAACATGATGAAACTTCATCTCTACAAAAAATACAAAAAAAAAAAAAAATTTTAGCTAGTATGATGGCACATGCCTGTAGTCCCAGCTACTCAGGAGTCTGAGGTGGGAGGATCACTTGAGCCTGGGAGGTTGAGGCTGCAGTGAGCTGCGAGCATGCCACTGCACTCCAGGTGGGGTAAGAGAGCAAGACACTGTCAAAAAAAAAAAAAAAAAAAAAAGGAAGAATAGGAAGAAGAAGAGAAGAAGAAGAAAGAAGAAGAAGAAGAAGGAAGAGGAAGAGGAGGAAGAAGAAGAGGAAGAGGAGGAAGAAGAAGGAGAAGGAGAAGAAGAAGAAGGAGAAGGAAGAAGAAGAAAGAAGAAGAAAAAGAAGAGAAAAGAAGAAAAGAAATTATAAGGTCATGTGAAAGGTCATGCCCAGCACAGAGGAAAGACTCTGAAAAAGTGACATTTTAGCTGAAATAGAATCAAAGATGACCAACCCTGAGGAGATCGTGGGGAGAGTATTATTCTAGTGGAGGGGACAACAAAGGCCTTGAGATGGGAATGATCATGACCTTTCGGGGGAGAAGAGAACTGATGGGCACACCATGGAAGGCCTTTTGGGCCATGGTAAGGCATTCAGATACTATTCTGAGGGTAGTTTTAAATCTTGGAGTCAGTGCCTTTTTATGATTAGACATTATCAAACCCATTCCAATGGCTGGAAAAAATAAAGCTCTTTGAGCTGTGACACATCCTGGTATTCAATAACAAAAATGTTTTATTATGGGATTTCTGCTTTCTACCTCCAGAAGATAAAATTTTTGGTGCAACGCATTTCATGGGGAAAGAAGGCTAGACGGTCTGATTTACAGCTCTTAATTGGGGTAATGATCATTTGTAACCAAAGCTCAGGCTGCTGGGCACTGGCCAATTGTCCCGGCCGTTTCTCTTAGGAAAAGTAAAACCATGCTCCACAGTCCATCCAACTCTCCGCTTAGAGGGAACATACCCAATCCGAGTGGGACTTTTCTATGTGCTGGCCAGCTGCCTCGTCAGTAATTAATTCAGTTCTGTAATCATACCCAAAATGTTTAGGCAACTGAAGTAATGAGGAAGAGATCACCCACAGGAATGTGTATGTTTCAAGGACCCCCTTGCGTTTTGCCAACTCTCCTGCCCCAGCGTGGAATGACGGCAAGAGCGTGTATTTACAGGCAGACCGATGTGGGTGTCATCTGGGTTCCACTCCCCACTGGTTGTGTGGCCTCAGGAACAAAACTTAACATCTCTCAGCTCAGCTTCCTCAGTCTATACAATGGAGATAATAACACTAATACAACTATGATGAGAGAAAACCCAGGAAACTATGATCACACCCTCCATAGAGTGTATTTTCTCATCCTCACATAGTAGCTTTGCTTCATTGGGTTCCATTTTTTCAGCAGAATATTGGGCTCGACAATCTCCAAATAAAACACTGATATTTCTTGTACAGCCACTGTCCTCAAGGGGAAATGAGAGTGGAATGCTATTAACTCTGCTTCATTTGATCATCACCAAAGGGTGGTGGTTCATCAAAGCACTGTTTATAAAGGGAACCTTGAGATTCTCTTTCTGATGAAAGACTTACCTAAAGGCTATTGTTTGTTGCTGAAGTCCTATCAGTGTCTAGAAAAATTTAAAAATATAAAACCAGGAGGAGGTTGAGAGGAAGAATTCTCAGAGAAGTTCAATTATATCTGACTCATCTCTAACAAGTTACATCGTACTGTTATGAAAACATCATGGTATTACAAAATGTTTGTGAATGTACTATTAAAATTGTTTTTTGTATTCCAATGGCATTATTTCATCACATGAAAATCAAGAACTTTGGCTACAGTGGCAAATAAGTTAATAGCTTTCTGCTTGGAAATTCAAATAGTTGGTTTTTCAGGGGTAGGGTAAACTTCAGTATTAATACCTTCTACCTTTTCCTTCTAAAGTTACATTTCGACAAGACGGGGTGGCTCACGCCTATAATCCCAGCACTCTGGGAGGCAGATCACAGTGGGTGGATCATGAGCTCAGGAGTTTGAGACCAGCCTGGCCGACATGGTGAAACTTCGTCTCTACTAAAAATACAAAAATTAGCTAGGCGTGGTGGCGGGCGCCTGTAATCCCAGCTACTCAGGAAGCTGAGGTAGCAGAATTGCTTGAACCCAGGAGGCAGAGGTTGCAGTGAGCTGAGATCGTGCCGTTGCACTCCAGCCTGGGCAACAGAGTGAGACTCCATCTCAAAAAAATAAATAAAAAATAAAGTTACATTTCATGGTAGCTAATCTCAGTAAACAGGGCAGTGGGATGGTGTATGACATTGGAAGAAATATAGATGGGAACCTGTTTTGCAATTAACTGCTAATGCTTCACACGATTTGGAAGTAGAGCTGCATAGTTTGACATCTTGGGCTCTGGAATTAGAAAGACTACAGTCCAAACCCCAAATCCACCCCTTCCCAGCCCTTTGACCTTAGGACAAATTACTTATTATTGCTAAGCCTCAGTTTTCTTATCTGTACAATGAGTAGAATAACAATAATAGGGTAATCGTATTTACCTTAAACATTATGATTAAATTTAAAAATTATAAGGCTCAACAATACTTAGAATAGAACCTGAGGCTGTGGCACAGTGCCTTTTGCCTGTAACCCCAGGACTTTGGGAGGTTGAAGCAGGCGGATCCCTTGGGGTCAGAAGTTCGAGACCAGTGTGACCAACATGGTGAAACCCTGTCTCTACTAAAAACACAAAAAATTAACCAGGCTTGGTGACACATGCCTGTAATCCCAGCTGCTCCAGAGGTTGAGGTAGGAGAATCGCTTGAACCTGGGAAGCGGAGGTTACACTGAACCGAGATTGTGCCACGGCATTCCAGCCTGGGGAACAGAGCGAGAAAAAACCCCAAAACACCAAAACACAAACAAACAAAAACCAAAGAAAAGTTAGACTAGCACCTGGTACATAATAAGTGTTCAAAAAAGCATTAACTTTTGTTCACATCAATTCACTGTGTTACTTTTAGCAGATTACTTTATCCACCTGGACTTTACATTCCTCATTTGTAAAGTAGAAGATTGGGACTAGAATTGGTTTCCCAAATGTAATCTTTCTTACACAGCCTTCAGAATTTTTGCCATTTTGGGGGGAAAATATTCCCTCAATATAGCATTGAAAGGAATAAAGTCATACACACAGATATTCAGTATACCTGTGTAAATCTGTAAATTTAAAATCAATCTAATTTAACATAGGTGGATTGGCTTTACTTTAGTAGGATAAAACATTATACTCCCCATTCTGAAGATCTTGTTACTGGAGGATTGACCAATTCGTGGGCCTACCTGGGCACCATGCCTGTATCAAAGAGATTATCAGTACCCTGCATACCTTAGGTTTATCTGAAGCAATCATAGCTAGTTATCTTTTTGCTTCAGATAGACATTAATATAAACACATGTGAAACCAACAGTAAGCGTAGGAGCTGAGAGCACAGGTTGTGGAGTCAATCAGCCTGCCTCCAAATCCCAGTTCTGGCACTTGCTAGCTTTGTGATGATGGGCAAGGCATTTAACACCTCTGTGCCTCAGTTTCCTCATCTGCAACATCCAGACAATGTGACTATCTACTCAGAGTGTTATTGTGAGATTTTACAGGAGTTAACAGATGTAAAGTGCTTAGAACAGTGCCTGGTCCCAGCACCTAGTAAGCAAGATATGCCTATCCACATAGGGAAATATATCACAATTTCATACCATCTTGGATCATATCCATATTCCGTTTTGGATATGGAGTCTTTAAGGAGTTAAGGCAGAGATCTAGGTCCTAATTCTGTATACATGGAGTAGACATTTGATATGCCTGGCTTAGATTTTTCCTCCTATAAAATTACTATAATACTGTCTCCCTCTAGGTACTTCCTAAGTGTGATAATGCCCCTTATGGGTCTGTATTTGAACAGCTTTCACCCCCACAACACATGACAGTAGATGATCTTATTGTTAACTTATGGCCTCGTGACTGTTTATCCTGAGCAGAGGATCAACGTGAGAACCAAATGCTGGGTTGGTGACTCTCCACTACTTAAGCAAAACCATAGGGAAAAGAAAGCCATTTCTCTTGCTATGGCTTTTCCGCCAAGAACACTGAAGAAAATCAGACATAATGTGAATTCCATATGTCCAAATATGTTACTACCCCATTCAGTCATAAAAAATCTAGTCTCTCTGACCTACCATATTTGAAACCAAATCACATATATCCGAGACTTAGATCGTTTCTCTAAATCTTCACAGACCTGCATCATGTTGACATCCAAAATAAGCATGATTCATTGAAACAGGTGAGATTTCTGACCAAAAGTAAGCTCCACGAGGATAAGGGAACCATTGTGCCTGGAGATTGGAAGTAAAACATGCAGACAAGGTGGTGTGGCAAATAGATTCCAGCTTAGTATGTATTGGGAGAAATTCAAGGGACAAATCAAGTATTTAAATTATTCAAGGACAATTACTACATGCTTAATTATTATGTCTCACATGAGAAAGTTTTTGTAAAACACAAAAACTTTGTGTGTAACTACTAGTGAACTAGTAATTACACTCTCAGACACACTGCAGCAAGTTTTAAGAGACCACTGAGCCCCTATACCTCTCAGCCTGATTGTGGTCATGTTTCGTTCTGGGGAATACATGAGTTCCTGTGTCAGAACTGTAAGCGGGTGGACAAATCCAATCTAAGGCAGCAAAAAGGGATGATGTAGAATGGAGCCAAGTGCCGGGCATACTGTCTTAATCCAGCGTTGCTTTTTTCAGCTTGAAAAGAGATGCTCCAAAGTTGAGAGAATGTGTGTCATTGAGTTTCACTTCATCTGTTACCCAGCTGACTATGTTTGAGACAATGATTCCCTCATCAGAGATTACCTGATTTTTCAGAATCCACTTACTTGTTTTCCACAACCACAGTTGGGGTTGTAGACTGCCCGTTTCTCACGAAATGTAATTTTTTAGATAGGGAAATTATAGTATATAGACAATATATAGTATATATATAGACATTATAATTTATATATAATATATAATATACATATAATTTATATGTAATATATAATTTATGATTTAGTATATAATACATATTATATACTAAATTAAAACCTATCCAACTGAAATTGCCATCATCTTTGGTCATGGCTGGTAGAATTTGGAGTGTATAGCACCCTCTTCCAATAACTTCATTTTGAAACTAAATCTACCTTACTCACCGTATTCCATAACTAGTGAATAATATTCATCATTAACCTGAAGATAATAGTGAATTAACTAGAATGAGTTCATCTCTCAGTTCCACTGCAGCATCTTTTCAGCATTTTCCTCTCTGAGACGATCTCCTTTGCTCTTTGTACCTGCCTTGGCCCAGGCAGGTGAGACCGTGAGGTGTTCTTGGCAGGCATAAGATTCTTGAATGTTCCTCAGAGAACTTAGTTCTATTGTTCTAGACCAGAGCTGCCTGCCCCACCCTTCTAATGAAATCACATTTTGCTTAAATCAGTCAAAATCAATATCTGTCTCTTGCACTCAACCCCATCTCATATTAAAAAATTAAGCAAAATGTCGTATATACATTGCATATATAATATATAACCACATATTATGTGTACATATATTATTTAATGAGAATATATCATGCTAAGCACTATTCTAAGCTCTTAGCATGTAGTTATTCTTTTATGCTTACAAGTTTATGGTGATACCCTTCTCTGCACACATTTCAGCACTTCCATTTTGATTCCCTGTTTTTCAATGCATTGATCTCTTTCCAACATACTTTATCATTTTCTTACTAGGTGTATTACTTGTCTGTTTCCTTCCACTGGAATGGGAGCTCACTGATATATCTTAAATGCCTAGGATAGTCTCGACACATGGCAGGGGCTCAGTAAATAAGTCTAATTAATTGCCTAATTATTGAGCTACATACTATTATTTAATTCATTACAAATATTTCTTTAAATCCACAAGGTTCTCTGACTCACCTTGCAGGACATGCTTACATAAAATGTTTGTTCCTCTCTTTAAAGCTTTTAAAGTATGAGCTAGATTTTCACATCTGTGCCCTTTCCCGGCAACAGGGGGCTAGATCAAATGACCTCCTGAGAGCTGTCTGGCCCTTGGCATTCTATTTCAATTCTACACAAATGTCCTAAAAGTAATTTGTGGAGAAATACTTTTCTTCCTCCTCTCCCTGATTGCAGTGTACATTTATCTAATTATTTCCTTGGTAGATTGACCTAGCTTTTAAGAAGCACCATGTTGGCTCTTATGCATTTTCTCTGAGCACTCACTTTATAAAACTAAGAGACTAAAGACTCAGCTCTCTAGGGAATTAAATTGCATTCAAATAAGATTAAGAATTTTTGACTCACAAAAGCAAGGACAGAGGCTGAGAACTGTTCATTTGTTCAGTTATTCAGCAAACTAATCCAGACATGTTATTCACAAAAGGGACTCAGAATTGGTCAGGGAAGAAAAATGGCTGTGGAGGGATGAGCGGGCTGGATTGAGTTAGGGGAGGCTTCTTCTTTGCAGGGCTGAAACCCTGTCCCTTACTTCTAGATGGTGGATGCTTCGTTTCTAAATAGAGTTGGTTGGGCCCCATGTCTTTTCACTGAACTCAGTGCAAGCTTTAGATCAGATTTTCCAAGCCAGGCAAGTGGTTAGTTCCTCTGAAGAAGCATTAGATTGGCGAAGTGGCATCAGGTGGAGAAACAGTGTTAATGTGTATCTAAGGAGGTTAGTCTGTTGCCCCTTGGTTTGGAGCAAGATTTCTTAACCTCTTATGGGCCATGGATGCCTCAGAATAATACTTTAAATTGCATAAAATAGGTAGCATAAGATTGCCAAGGAACTAATTAGACTGAAATATATTTGTAAAAATATATTTAAAAAACAGGTCAGTATACATGTATTTATCAATACATTAAATATCAAGGGCTAGTAGTAGAACTGATAAACACTATAATTTTAAAGTGTGGATGAGTTTAAATGATAGTTTGAAGTATCTCAACAATTGGAATGTGATATGAAAATATCTACAAATTACAGAAGTGCTAAAGTCACAGGTACAGCTAATACTACTGTGGTTTGTTGCCTGCATTCATCATTGAAAGAAATGCTAAATCTCAGACATGAATAAAAATAATGATGTAATTTTTCTTCCCATTCAAGTTCATGGACATCCTCCAACTTCTTCCCCAGATTAAGAACTCCTGCTGTAGAGGTTGGAGTGACAGAGTCCATGAAGCCTCTGCTCTAAGCAGCACACCCAGCTTCACTGTGAGATGCCTGTGCTTGCCAACATTTGTTCTAACTATTCCTAGTCCAGTAAGAAAATCTTCTTGCTGGCTTAGGTCAACAATGAGAAAGCCTGAAAATTTGGAAAACTATCAGTACCTGCCATGTCTGTTTTATGCTTAATGAAAAGGCCTCTTTAGACTGGCAGGCAAAGGACCCCAAGTTGTCGTAATTGAATAAGGAAGAGTTTTGGCACTGGAGTGACCAACTTGTCCTGATTTGCCCAGGACCATCCCTGTTTTAAACAGGAAGCCATCTGCTCCAGGAACCCCTCAGTTGCCAGTAAACCTGGATGACTGGTGGGTGCTTTGGAGTCAGAAATAACCGTGCGATCTTGGTCAACTTACCTATCTCTCTGAACGTCAGCATCTTAATCTCAAAATGGGAACAAGAAGACCTAACCCACAAGACTCTAATAAGGGTTAAATGAGGTTAAATTTACAAAATGCTCAGCACAGAGTTCGTCACATTATAAGAATTCAAGAAACAGTGGCTATTGGTATCATTGCTGCTGTTGTTACCCTATTAACTTCCTTCTCTCTGCTGGAGTCCATCCCCTGGGAACAGCCTTACCTTCCTTTATGCCCATGTAAATTGCATGCAGTCTTGAAGATCCCCTGAAAATCCACTTTTTCATAAGAACTTGCTAATGTCGTGTGCATTGATGAAACAATGTATTAGGTTGAATCATAAGAAACCGACAGTAATTGCATTTAAAAATTCACAAATCAGAGAAACTATAATTTTGCAACTGTATTTGCTCAAGAGACAGTAGCCATTGTGTATCCCTTGCTTTCTGGCAATGAATACCATACCACTTTGTATTATTCTTATGCGCATATATCTTGGGCATCATCTCAGCCATGTAATATTCTCCTATAACTTTTATAATATCCAGTGTTACAAAGAAACATATTGTGGATTATTGAAAAGGGGACTTTAAATGTCACAGAGACTAAATGGAGAATGTATATAGCTGATGTTTGGGGCTGAAAGGAACATTATTAAGAAGCCCAACTCACCCCACCCCCCAGGCAGGTGTGGTGGCTCCCACCTCTAATCCTAGCACTTTGGGAGGCTGAGGCAGGAGGGTTGCCTAAGACCAGGAGTTAGAGACCAGCCTGGGCAACAAAGTAAGAGAAGTCCTACTACAGAAAATCAGAAAACTAGCTGGGCATGTGGAGGCATGCCTGTAGTCCCAGCTACTCAGGAGGATGAATTGGGAGGATTGCTTGAGCTCAGGAGGTTGAAGTTGCAGTGAGCCATGAGCCATGATCATGCCACTGCACTCCAGCCTGAGCAACAAAGCAAGACCCTGTCTCAAACAAACAAACAAACAAAGAAGGCCCCCCAACTAAATCTCTGGAGTGGCACTGCCCAGAATAAGAGTCCTAGCTTCGGGTGGTTTTTTAGCACCTGAAAAGCAGTTAGTCTGAATGAAGATGTGCTATAGTGTAGAATACACACTTAGTAGTAAATAAAGGATATAAAATGCATCATTAATAATTTTTATAGCGATAACTTCTTGAAATAATTTTGACACATTGCACTAAATATATCCAATATCATTATAAATCTAGAATGTATCCAAAATATAGAAAAATATTGATTAAACTTCACCTTTTTCTTTTGGCTTTGTTTAATGTGGCTACTACAATATTTAAAAATTCATTTGTGAGATAACACAAATATCCATCAACAGATGAACAAATAGACAATGTAGAACATACAGGCAAAGGAATGTTAGCCTAAAAAGGAATGACATTCTGATATACTTTACAATATGGATCACCTCTCAAAAAGATTAAGCTAAGTAAAGTAAGTCAGATGCAAAAGCACAAATATTGTATGATTCCATGATGTGCGGTGCCTAGAACAGGCAAATCCATAGAGAAAGAACAGATGTGCCCAGTGTGCTGGGGAAGAAGGGAATCAAGAATTATTGTTTAATGTGTACAGAGTTTCTGTTTGGGGTAATGAAAAAGTTCTGGAAATGAATAGTGGAGATGTTAGTACTACATTGTAAAGTGTACTTAATGCCATTGAATCATATGCTTAGAAATAGTTAAAAAGGTAAATTTCATGTCATGCATATTTTATCACAATTTTAAAAAATTCATATGTGGCTCACGTGTGTGGCTTACATTATATTTCTATTGGATAAAGCTGCTCCAGAGTTTAACAAAGGGCCAGGCAAATGTGCCCTTCCGTCTGAGATGCTGGTGGTGGTTAGGAGGTCAGCCTCTGGAGTCAGAAGAGCTTAGGGTTTGAGATCTGATGGCTAAAAACCCTTAGTCAATCCAAGAGCCTCTGACAACCTCAGTTTCCTCATCTGCAAAATGGGGATTATAAAAACATACCTCATCATTTTAAGTGTAGGGTTATTGTAAGGGTTGTTCTTTTCAGCGTAAGTTTAGAGTTGTGATAAAAGAATGTATATAGAGTGAGGAGAAGAAACACAGAAGGTGCTACTGAACAGATGCAGTCATTGCCACTGCAGATGAAAGTGGGGCCTTCCATTTTGATTGAGACCTAGCTATTCTGCAAATGCCTGGGAAACAACCCAAAAGGCTCAATAGCATTCCACTTACCTGAAACCTTCATCAGTAAATGTGTTCCCCTTTCTGGAGACTGTGGAGAATGAGTTCAGGTCTTCCCCATACCAATAGTGCTCATTTCAGAACTTCCCTTTCCTGTTGTCCACAGGCATATCACCTCATAATGTGATATATGCTTTCCTAAAAATCCTCTGTTGGACAAAAGTAAGCCCTAACAATAACCAAGATCATGTTTTATAAAGTTAGGGACAGACCACTAAAAACTTACCCACCTTTGTAACCAGAACATTAACAAAAACAGTTGGTCTGTGGGGACCAACCCAGGCAGGAAACTTAGCAAGGCTGCAGTCTGCTGCGATGGATCTTAAAAATGTACTCACATACATGCACACACTCACAAATAAAGTGGGAATTCTGGCAGTGCCTTGGCTACAGCAGCGCTGGCAGGTGCAAATGGAAGTGGAGCTCTAAGTAGTGGGGCTGCCATTGAGGTGGGCATGGGAGGAAGTACAACCTGTCATGAGTTGAGAGCTGAGCAAGGCTTGGGGTGCCCATCTTTGGAGAAGGAGCCCCAGGTGTAGGGACATGTGTTAAAATATTCTTTAAAAACCACTGAAAGGTCTCCTGCTGTCAATACAGAAGGCCAAGGTGAGGACATTTTCCTGTTTTGCTGAAGCTTTCAACTGGACTCCTGCTAGTCCAATTCCCCTTGCCTAGGAGAAAAACATCACATATGAACCAATGTCTTCTGCATTACGTGAAGGACATTCCCCTGTTATAGTAACAGATGGCCTAATTCATATAACAGAACCACACATGTCTGTATTTTCTTCATGCCAAGGGCAGCGCTATATATATTATTCTACTTAATAGTCACAATATCTCTAATAACTTGTGCTACTATATGCCCATTTTAAAGTTGATTACTATGTTCAAGGATCCCACAGTAGCTTTGGGATTCACATTCATTCAACTTATCTTAAAAACCATCCTCTTAACTACCACACTATATTTTCTGTCATTTTAGCCATTTGGGTTATGACCAATGTGACCAGATTCCTTGGCAGATTTTAGAGTAAACCTTGCCTAAGCTCACCCCTCAACAGATTTCCCTTCCCGTTTCTGAATTCACTGTTAATCATATAGTGTTAGTGGAGGTAGATGAAATGATCCAAGCATATATATACATTTTTTTTTCTCTAAAGTACTTGGGGGAGGTGGAAGCTGTGTGTTGTTATCTAAGATCTCTAACTCTGAGGCTATGATTGAATTTATCTCTTGTCATGTATGAACATGAAAATCATCAGGTTATAAGTTATCTGTGTGCTACTGAGATTTCAAATGATGAGCTAAAGAGAAATATGTCCAAGTAGAACTGGGTGTATGCCCCGACTACCCAATCAGTTACTATTATTATTCATAATATGCAAGTATGGTGAATACAGCCATACTTAACCAGTATGGCCATACATATGGTTAAGTATGGCTGTATTCTTAAATTTAAATATTTCTTTAGTAGTGGGTAAACAGCCACTGCCCAAGCCCTCCAAACTATCCCCTCTACGACCTTAGCTTCCCTGGCCCCTTCTCTGTGTCCCCCAGACCTTCACATATTTCAGAAACAAAGTGCCTTGCTTCCTAAGGGGGGTCTAGTTCTTCAGCTAGCGTCTATTCTCAGTGGCCAATTTCTCTACCATACTGCCTATTAAATATTTTAAATATTTCCCCTCCCTGATTCTCATTCTATAGCTATAGAACATGCCTGAGATCTCAGTGGCCCATTTTTATATTGACAGATTAGGGAAAATAGAGGGAAGTGAAGAATTGGAAAATAACCTGACCCTGCCCAACAATTAATCTATTATTGGAGTATAGGGGTATATGTTTAAAATGGTTTAAATTCATTTATATAAAAGTCTTTTAATCCAGGGTTAAAGAGTCACATGAACTAGGCAAATTTAGCCTGAAGATGAGTTTCTTGAGTGGCCAGGAGAGTGCACAAATATCGAATTCACTCATGAAGCCAAAAGAAATGCATTTATCACTACTTCTCTCTACTCTTTTATCTTGTCCTAATACTCACCTGGACATTTGGAATCCCAGCTTGTCTGTGGTTTGAAACCCTTGTTATAAATACACATAATGCTATATCCGTTCTGGTAGTGTTCACTCATCCATGCAGGCTGACACCCAGCATACCGTCCATGACTTGCACTGTGATACTTCTATTTAGTGTTAAGAAATGGATGTGCAAGGCTACGTGCAGAGGTAGCCAATTAAGATTAATTAACCATTTCACCAGACTTATACAGGTCTAATTAGATTTGATTCATCTCTAATTTTATTACCAATGAGCATATTTTGATGATTACTTTAAGTCTTGTTAACTTCAGGGCAGACAAATTCTTATCTCTTCCCTTGGACTGCTTTTCACTTCCCTCATTTCAGGGATGAGATGATGGCTCATCTCAAAGACTCTATGTACCCCCTAAGTCTTCATGCCATGAAATGAAGCCCATTTGAGAGTGGGGGATGGGATCTTGGTCACTGGGGTAGCTTCTGGCTTCGGGCCACCTCCCTGGATTATTCAAGTGGAGCCAGAGTTGGTGAATGTCCAGCCACAGACATCCAGAACCAAGGCCAAGGGGGAGACGCTGGTTTGAAATAATTGCAGAAACCACCACTGGCGCCACTGACTTGGAAGCCCCAAGTGGAACCACATGACTTCGGTTCAGGCCCAGGTGCCCCTTGACCCACTAGACAGCACTCTTGTGTTAACTATCAAAGGAGCTCCGAGGAGCCAGAACTAGTGTAAACCTGGTCCTTTGAGTCACTCCTCTCAGCCACCCTGCAAGAGTTTTTAGAAAGCTTTGGGATTTTCAGAATAAACAGCAATCCCCAACCTCTAATTTTCCCTTTGCTGCACTCTTGTAATTATCCTATTAGCGTTAAGCTGATTGTATGTTTTTGGTATATTTACTGAGTACCTATTATGCGCAAAGCACTATGACAATCCTGGTAGGGGGATACAAAGGTGAACAGGACACAGATCCTGATCTTTGAGCATGGTAAGTTTCATTTGGAGCCAACCTGATAGTGAAGGCTGGAAGGAAATCTTCAGAAGAGTTGTAAGGCACCAATGAGAATCAGTGGGAGAGAATGCTGAGATCATGTCATGACGTGTACTCTGGCACAGCAAGGGCGGGTGGCAGAGTATCCTCCCTGACCAACAGTCTAATAAGGGAGACTGTACTCTTAAAATCCCCCACACACCTATAATCACATACAAAATGGAGAAAATAATCACTACAATTTACTTTATACCAAATACATGCAAGATGTTAGGTTGGTGCTTAATAAGCGTTTACTCTCATCTCAAGAATACTCGGCATTGTCTCATCTTGGTCACTAATAACTATTTTTATACCCTGAATTTGACGTGCGTGATCTTCATGGTTATCCCAGCTCTGGATGCAAAGATACAGACTCATGTTTTTATAGTGTGGCATAGAAAGAGTCCACTAGCAGTTAGAAGACTCAGATGCTCATAAGCCATTTGACATTTATAGCCCCCGACTTCCAAAATGTAAAATGTTAGGGGCAACCTGATGATTTCTCAAGTCCCTTTCAGCTCTGCAAGTCCTATCTCATTTCATTAACGTGTGGATGGACTAACAAAAGTGGCTGATATAAAATGACCAAAACCATATGCATTTCTCCTCTCCAAAAATATCCAAGAACGCTAATTGTTTGCTGTCATCCTGAGAAAGAAAAGGGATGTTGCTGAAGTGACCCCACACAATTCATCTGGGTAGGTTTTGGAGTCTCCTAGGTCTGGAGAAGATACAGTCAGGAAAGTTGCCTAGGGTACAATGACCTTAATACACAGAGTAAAATGAGAGAGTTATTTGTCTCTAGTAGTTGTGACCAGGTCACTGAAGGCATGTGGGGAGAATATGTTCTGATAAAGGCTACAAAATTCTTAACACTTTTAATTATGTTTGAGGCACACAGCATTATAGAACCAGCTGAGTCGCATTATTGAAAACCTTGTCAGCTGCCAGTCAGTGACCCAGCCAGCCAAGGAAACTCTTGGGAAAGTTTGCTCATTTCTTTATTCAGGCTGTTTGTCCATCCATGTAATTTTAGGAGTGTCTTTCGAGCAATCCAACAGCCGTTAATCCTAACAAACAATAGCTTTTTAATTCCAGATTTTCCTTCATCACATAAGAGTTAGGCTAGAAGATAGCAAGGGACTCTTCTAGTTCCATTTTTCTATCCTTTCCAGAATACTGTTTTAAACAAATACAAGGGCATTTGGTATGTGGCAGCAGGAGGGTATATTCCTTTTCTTAGACGAACATCCTAGATATTATTCCTTAGTTAAACTGTGTTGGAAAACACATTGAAACTTAAAGATCTAGAGGATGTCATTTTATTTTATTGATTTGATATGATTTTGATGCATAATTACATTTGAGCTGAAACAGTAGTTCTTAGGTTAAAGATAAAAGGTTTTAAAAGCTGTAACTTTCTAAGCTTAGTATTAAATTTTGTAGGTTAGAGGGAAGGAATTTGCATTACTTCGTGGGTAACTACTTACCTTCTAGTTGAAGTGAGAAAAACCCCAAAACTTGCACTGGTAAAGCCACACATTGATACTTGTGCCAAGGACAGCAGTTCATGTTTCAGAATGTCAAGTGTATGAAACAGGCCAGCCTATGAGGATATTAATGTCATGCCTCAGAACACAATAGCATTCCATTAAAAGATAGTCCCTTGGTGTTTAAGTGTGTCGATCAGACATAAGGTTTTGTTCCCTCAAGAAACATTTTGGCTAGGTGTAGTGGCTCATATCTGTAATGGGAGACTGACATGGAAGGATCATTTAAGGCCAGCAGTTCAAGACCAACCTGGTCAACACAGCAAGACCTTGTCTCAAAAAAAAAAAAAAAAAAATTAGCAAGGCATGGTGGCACATGCCTGTAGTCCCAGCTACTTGGAAGGCTGAAGTGGGAGGATCCCTGGAGCCCATGATTTTGAGGCTACAGTGAGCTATAATTGTGCCACTGCACGGGCAACAAAGCAAGACCCTGTCTATAAAAACAAAGAAAGAAAGACAGAAATAAGGAAGGAAGGAAGGAAGGAAGGAAGGAAGGAAGGAAGGAAGGAAGGAGGGAG